>NC_092049.1:51166575-51467880 GCF_003086295.3 Arachis hypogaea
GGCGTCGCATGACACGACGCTCGAAGTGCTCCATGAAGCGAAGAAGGTGTTGCACTAACAGATAGGTCGGCTCAGGTGCTGATGATGGTGCAGGTGCTGCTGTGGAGGATGAAGGTCTAGCCGCCTCGGCTACCGCTCTAGCTCGAGAACGGCGGCTAGTTGGGGGCTTCTCGGGCACCCATAGACCCCAGGGAATAGTGATGCCAGGGCATCTTGGCCAGTTTCACTGACCTTTTCTTTACTGTTTTTAAGGTAGTTTCATGCATTTTCTTAGGAAATAAGCTAGTTTTGGGTGGATATTCACTTACATCTTGATTCAAGTATACATTGTGCATTTTATATGATTTCATCAGGATTTTGCATGAATTATATGATAAATTGGATGATGCATGATCCCATGACTAAGAGCAAGACTTTGATGTACTTTGTTTGATTGATTTCAGGCCAAAAGAAGAAGAGAAGAAGCCACGTTAGTGGCTACGTTAGTTACACTAATGTGGGCACTAACGTGGAAGGAAGGAAAGCCCCAACGTTAGTGAGAAAAGTTAGTGGCATTAACTTTGAAGAAAGGGAATTTGAGCCAACGTTAGTGACACTTAACATTATCACTAACGTTGGCCAATGCTCACAAGTGGCCACGTTAGAGTCCACGTTAACTTAGTTAACGTGGCCTCTAACGTTAAAAGGGGGAAAGGAAGCAAACGTTAGTGACATTCAACATTGTCACTAACGTTGGCCTAAGTGCACAATGCCACGTTAACTCCCACGTTAACTTGGTTAACATGGAAGCTAACGTGAAGAGGCAAGAGTGGTCGACAACGTTAGTGACACCCAACATTGTCACTAACGTTGGAGGCAACCACATATCCCCAAGAAGCCATGTTAACTCCCACGTTAACCTAGTTAACGTGGAAGTTAATGTGAAGAAGAAGAAGTTGTCGACAACGTTAGTGACACCAAACATTGTCACTAACGTTGCCAACACAAGCCACAAAGAGCCACGTTAACTCCCACGTTAACTTAGTTAACGTGGTAGTGAACGTGGGCAAAAGTCCCACCTGGCAGCTTGAACATGCCTTCTTCAAACAAGAATAACTTGAGCCAAAAAACTCCAAATGAGGTGATTCCAGTGGCATTGGAAAGTAGGATTCCAGAGCTTTCCAAGCATATATGGCACTACATGGTTGACACTAAATTTGACGAAGAAAACCTGCCCCGAAAGTGCAATGATGAACATGGTATCAGCCTGTATTTTGGCCAACTGACCTCTTCACCTTCCAAGAAGTATAACTCGAGTTGTAGAGCTCCAAATGATGCGCTTCCATAGGCATTGGAAAGTAGACATCCAGGGCTTTCTAAAAATATATAATAGTATGGGGTGGATACTAAGTTTGAGCTTCAGAAACATGAAAATCGCTGGCGTTATTGGCAATCAACATTTCCAGTAACGTTGGCATATATGCCAGCGACCATGTCAACTTCAAAGGAGCATAACTTGAGTTATAGAGGTCCAATTGAGGTGATTCTAGTTGCGTTAGAAAGCTGACATTCAGAGATTTCCAACGATATATAATACTCTATAGTGGGCATGGAATTGAAGTACAAACAAGAGGCATCTTTTAAGCCCCAAAAACACCAACTGGGCAGCAAGTGCAACGTTAGCCACAATAACATTAACACTAACGCCACACTTGTAGTGTTAGTTTGGCTAACTTTGGCACTAACTTTAGCACCTAGACCTCAACTTGACTCACTTCTCTCTCAAGCCCACTTCAAAGCTCAAGCAAGCAAGCCCACAATTGTTAACCAATCAAGGCCACAAGAAGCATCTAGAATAGGAATTTTCATTTAATTGTAATTTGCTTTCATTTTGTAATTTAGGAGAGCCTATATAAAGGCCTTAGTTTTTACATTGAAATCATCTTAGGCTAGACGAGGTTGGAAATTGGGGAATTGAGGGATGGAAGAGGGGTCTTCGGACTCCCTTCCCTCACACACTTTTCCTTTTCTTTCTTTATACTTTTCATTTATGAATTTTGAAGTTTTATTTTCAGTTTTTATCTTCATCTTTACTTTTCTGCACTTTCTTTCTTTTCTATTTTTGTAGAGCAATGATCAACTAACTCTTTACATTGGGTTAGAGAGCTCTATTGTGATTCAATGGATCAATTGTAGTTCTTAGTCTTCTTCTTCTTTCTTTTCTCTTGATTTTACTTGAAAGCTTTCGGTCTTCATCCAAATGGGTAGTTATCTTGGAAAAGAAACTATTCATACTTGGATCTCTTCTGAACCTTGGAAGAGGAATGAAGAGATCAAGCTAGAAAGGCTTTCTCATGCTGGACCAAATTGGGTTTGGATGGATATGTGACTATAATCCTCTCAATACTTGATTTGGGAAATGCTTGTGGTATAATCAGTGACTATACTTCATCTCTTCTCATGAGCAATTGACCAAGGAATTGGCTATTGATCAAGATTTGAGAGATTGAATTACAAGAAATTGTAATTCAATCACTTAAGATTGCCAAGGAGATCAATGAGTGTATTGATTGAGGAAGAGATGGGAATGAACTTGATCCGGAGGATTGCAATATCTCTTGATCCCAATGTTCATTTTATTTTTAGTTCTTACATTTACTTTTCTTGCCATTTTACTTTTCTGCACTTTATTGCTTTCTTTAGTTTTCTGTCAATTTACAATTCCTTGTTGCTTATCCCTCCAATCTGATTCGTCTAACTAGGATAATCAATTAACCATTGATTGCTTAATCCGTTAATCTTTGTGGGATTCGACCTCACTCTTTTGTGAGTTATTACTTGACGACAATTCGGTATACTTGCCGAAGGGAAATTTGTTGAGAGACAAGTTTTTCGTGCATCAAATTTATGGCGCCGTTGCCGGGGATTAATCATGATTAACAAACTACCGGTTGATTGATTTACTAGATTAGACACTTTTCTTTTGTCTTTGTTTTCTTTTGTTTCTTTATTTTCTTTTGCTAACCAACTGTTTGTGATATTGCCTCACTGGGAATTTCCTCATCTGTGACAATGGAGATTCCAATTTCTTTTGGTGATTATTGTTTGAGACAGAGCTTTCTGCAGGAAAGAAAGGAGCATCTATCATATTCTAGTCAATCAAATTTCATGGGAATCTATCCACCACCACAGAATGATTCACTTTACTATGCTCATAGTGGGTGGGAGTATCAAGAACATGAAATGGGGTGCTTCCCAGGGTCACAAAATGGTCCATATTTTGATGACTTTGATCACTACTCAAGTTGTGGCTGGGAAGATCAAAGTCAAAGAGATTGCACTCATTCATACCCCATTCATTAAGAGCCATCACCTCTCAATTATACAACCTCACCTCCAAGTTTCACATGCCTAAATCCTTCATCATTTGAGTATGCCTCAGCACAAAAGTCTATCCAAAATCCATACAATTCATTTCACCATCCACAAAACTCAATCCACTACCCACAAGAGTCATACCACTTTCAGAACACACAACCACAAAACAACCAATTCCATTCACAAACCAACCCCGCCCAACCATTACAACCTAGCCAACTACCTTTAGATAGACTTGCTAGGATGGAACTCTTCATGGAAGAGCTCAAAAGAAGTAGAGAAGAAGAGAGATTCACTAGGATAGAACTCCTCGTTAAAAAAATAATAACGACAATCGAAGAGGAGAAAATAGCAGAAAGAGACCATGATGAAAAATTGAGACAGAATGCACAACTCTATTCTGAAGAACAATTCATTGAAGAGCTGAGATCACAAAGAGAGTCCACTTCACTCTCTTTAGAAATAGATGAATTCATTCAAAGGTCAGAAACAAGGAAGGAATCAGAAGAACAAGAAAAAGAGGAACCTATACCAAGTGAGATTTCTATGAAGAAGGAGGAGGTTGTGAGAGTGTATAAGCCCAAGACTCAATACCCACAGAGACTACTAGTGGTGACAAAGGAACATGCAAACTCACTCCCAAAAGAGACACTGCAACATCAGGTAGAAGAAAGGGAGGAAGTCAATCAAGGGAGGCCACACTCCAATGAAATAGAGAGTTGCATAGAGGGTGAGTTCATTGAACCACCAATTCAAGAATTTTTTGATGAAGAGGATGCTCCACCCATCATACAATACCCAAATCCTGAAATCAAGGTGGTAAAGGCAATCAACATGAACACTTACAAAAGGATGGTGACCAAGAAAAGAAGGACAATATTCATGAAGAAGAAAAGGTCAACCAAAAGCCATCCCACCCCTACCCCAATAAGAAAGTTTGCTCAAGCTAACAACAGAAGAAGGCTTGCTGGGGAGAGGCACTCAAAACAAGGGGCATTAACTGGCTCCTCTTTCCTCTTGAGGTCATTCCTCTTAGCAAACTGGAAGAAGAGGAAGAAAGTTGTGAATAACATGTCAAGCTAATGACATTAAAAGAGCGCTTGTTGGGAGGCAACTCAACCGTAGGTAACATTTTCTTGCTTTGCTTAGTTTACTTTCAATAATTTGGCATATGATTGCACTCTAAGTTTGGTGTTGCCATGCAACAATTTGAATTTCAATCTTCACTGGGTACTTGCAACATTCTAAATTGACAGTGGCACATTAAGTTTGGTGTTGCCACTTAACTTTCATGCAAAGTACCATGCCAACACCACTCATTAATGCAATCACATTGTCTCTGTTTCACTTCTTGTGCTTTTGTTATGATCCATAATCTTGCTTGCTAAAACACATGCATACTCACACTTTATTTTAAGACATTCATGATCCATCATAAACCCCGTCACCACTGTTTTAATTGTTGCTTGAGTATAAGCAATCATTCTATGTCTGGTGTGGGAAGGGGAAGAATAGGAGGAGAAGGGCAACAACAATGAAGATGAACTACAAGGTGGTAAAGTTCCTTTTTCTTCTTACTTATTTCCAGTACATTCAATTGCATGATTGTCTTCTAAGTTCTTTGTATGTATGTGTGCTTGTTCCTTGTAAATAAGCATGTCAATTCTGTCTTTTAAACTTTTAATTGATTAAGGCTGTGTTTTCTAGTCTGAATATCATTATTGCATCCTTACTTTGCTTACTTGTATGCTTGTCCCTTTTGAATCAAATGAAAGGAGAATGAGTGTTTTTAAAAGACCAGAGTAGAGTTCATACTATGGAATGAGTTCATGAGTTTGTGGTGTGGTCATAAGTTAGCTAAGTTGGTTCAACCACAAGGGTGGGAAGACAACTATCTGTCATGAATACTATGCTTGAGACACACCCCATGAAACTAGCTAAATAAGAAGATCCTAATAAGAAAAAGGGAAAAGAACAATAAAGGTTGAAAAGTAAAAGAAAAAGAGTAAGCAATAAGGCTAGGCACCAATGGTTTTAATCTTGAGGCATGTGTCTGTGGTGCTTCTGTATGAGGGATCTACTTGGATGAATAAGCTCTTAGGGGTGCCTTATCACTTGGTAACTTGGGTTAACTAACTCGGGATTATCAGCTGAAAGTCCACTATCAAGAGTAACCTTCAATATAGAGCATTTAGTAACCCAAAGAGGTGCTGGACACCAAGGTCTCAAGAAAAGAAAATAAATAAACTATATGCCTGTGGTGTGTATGTATGGGGGAGAGACTTGAGCAAGTAAGTCCTTAGGGGTGCTTTAACACCTAGCACCTTGAACCTATTGATTCGGGAGTGTTGGCTGAAAGCTTATTTTAAAGAGTTTCCCCCTTACAGAGCACTTAGCTTAAGAACAAAAATAAGCCCTGAAATGACAACAAAAGGATCAATGAATAAAAGTCTCATGGGATGCAATCACAGTGAGTATTCTAGGACATGATAAAGGTCTGAAAGCCAGTAAAGGAATGAACCTAAGTTTCTATGCATGAAACCACCATAAAATCAGTGACATGACTTCCACAAGAATGACTCATTTCTCTTGGCATTCCATTCATCATTCTCTTGTTCCAATACTTGCTTAGGGACAAGCAAGCTTTAAGTTTGGTGTTGTGATGCCAAGGCATCTTGGCCAGTTTCACTGATCTTTTCTTTACTGTTTTTAAGGTAGTTTCATGCATTTTCTTAGGAAATAAGCTAGTTTTGGGTGGATATTCACTTACATCTTGATTCAAGCTTACATTGTGCATTTTATATGATTTCATCAGGATTTTGCATGAATTATATGATAAATTGGATGATGCATGATCCCATGACTAAGAGCAAGACTTTGATGTACTTTGTTTGATTGATTTCAGGCCAAAAGAAGAAGAGAAGAAGCCACGTTAGTGGCTACGTTAGTTACACTAATGTGGGCACTAACGTGGAAGGAAGGAAAGCCCCAACGTTAGTGAGAAAAGTTAGTGGCATTAACTTTGAAGAAAGGGAATTTGAGCCAACGTTAGTGACACTTAACATTATCACTAACGTTGGCCAATGCTCACAAGTGGCCACGTTAGAGTCCACGTTAACTTAGTTAACGTGGCCTCTAACGTTAAAAGGGGGAAAGGAAGCAAACGTTAGTGACATTCAACATTGTCACTAACGTTGGCCTAAGTGCACAATGCCACGTTAACTCCCACGTTAACTTGGTTAACGTGGAAGCTAACGTGAAGAGGCAAGAGTGGTCGACAACGTTAGTGACACCCAACATTGTCACTAACGTTGGAGGCAACCACATATCCCCAAGAAGCCATGTTAACTCCCACGTTAACCTAGTTAACGTGGAAGTTAATGTGAAGAAGAAGAAGTTGTTGACAACGTTAGTGACACCAAACATTGTCACTAACGTTGCCAACACAAGAATAACTTGAGCCACAAAACTCCAAATGAGGTGATTTCAGTGGCATTGGAAAGTAGGATTCTAGAGCTTTCCAAGCATATATGGCACTACATGGTTGACACTAAATTTGAGGAAGAAAACCTTCCCCAAAAATGCAATGATGAACATAGTATCAGCCTGTATTTTGGCCAACTGACCTCTTCACCTTCCAAGAAGTATAACTCGAGTTGTAGAGCTCCAAATGATGCGCTTCTAAAGACATTGGAAAGTAGACATCCAGGGCTTTCCAAAAATATATAATAGTATGGGGTGGACACTAAGTTTGAGCTTCAGAAACATGAAAATCGCTGGCGTTATTGGCAATCAACATTTCCAGTAACGTTGGCATATATGCCAGCGACCATGTCAACTTCAAAGGAGCATAACTTGAGTTACAGAGGTCCAATTGAGGTGATTCCAGTTGCGTTAGAAAGCTGACATTCAGAGCTTTCTAACTATATATAATACTCTATAGTGGGCATGGAATTGGAGCACAAACAAGAGGCATATTTTAAGCCCCAAAAACACCAACTGGGCAGCAAGTGCAACGTTAGCCACAATAACTTTAACACTAACGCCACACTTGTAGTGTTAGTTTGGCTAACTTTGGCACTAACTTTAGCACCTAGACCTCAACTTGACTCACTTCTCTCTCAAGCCCACTTCAAAGCTCAAGCAAGCAAGCCCACAATTGTCAACCAATCAAGGCCACAAGAAGCATCTAGAATAGGAATTTTCATTTAATTGTAATTTGCTTTCATTTTGTAATTTAGGAGAGCCTATATAAAGGCCTTAGTTTTTACATTGAAATCATCTTAGGCTAGATGAGGCTGGAAATTGGGGAATTGAGGGATGGAAGAGGGGTCTTCGGACTCCCTTCCCTCACACACTTTTCCTTTTCTTTCTTTGTACTTTTCATTTATGAATTTTGAAGTTTTATTTTCAGTTTTTATCTTCATCTTTACTTTTCTGCACTTTCTTTCTTTTCTATTTTTGTAGAGCAATGATCAACTAACTCTTTACATTGGGTTAGAGAGCTCTATTGTGATTCAATGGATCAATTGTAGCTCTTAGTCTTCTTATTCTTTCTTTTCTCTTGATTTTACTTGAAAGCTTTCGGTCTTCATCCAATTGGGTAGTTATCTTGGAAAAGAAACTATTCATACTTGGATCTCTTCTGAACCTTGGAAGAGGAATGAAGAGATCGAGCTAGAAATGCTTTCTCATGCTGGACCAAATTGGGTTTGGATGGATATATGACTATAATCCTCTCAATACTTGATTTGGGAAATGCATGTGGTATAATCAGTGACCATACTTCATCTCTTCTCATGAGCAATTGACCAAGGAATTGGCTATTGATCAAGATTTGAGAGATTGAATTACAAGAAATTGTAATTCAATCAGTTAAGATTGCCAAGGAGATCAATGAGTGCATTGATTGAGGAAGAGATGGGAATGAATTTGATCCGGAGGATTGCAATATCTCTTGATCCCAACGTTCATTTTATTTTTAGTTCTTACATTTACTTTTCTTGCCATTTTACTTTTCTGCACTTTATTGCTTTCTTTACTTTTCTGTCAATTTACAATTCCTTGTTGCTTATCCCTCCAATCTGATTCGTCTAACTAGGATAATCAATTAACCATTGATTGCTTAATCCGTTAATCTCTGTGGGATTCGACCTCACTCTTTTGTGAGTTATTACTTGACGAAAATTCGGTATACTTGCCGAAGGGAAATTTGTTGAGAGACAAGTTTTCCGTGCATCAAATAGTAACTTCCTTGTCATCGTCATCTGGAGGTGGTGGTGTCACGTCATCGTCCTCCCATGGGACATCAGCTAGCTCAGCTAAGCTAGTAATCAGTGTCGGAAACGGTAACAAGCCGCGGATATGAGCTCTTCACATGCTATGCCTAATCAACCGGGGGAGATACACCTCCTTCCCTTCCATAACGCACCCAATCAGCACTAGCATATCAATCGGAATCTCTGAGAAATGAGTGGTAGGGAAGACATAGTGGGCAAATATCTGCTGCCAGGTCCTAGCCTCCCTAGTCAGATATGCAAATAGCATTCACTTGGGCTTCGTGTTGCTCGAATCCATCACCCAGGACGCATCTAGTGTAGCAATCACGCGCTTAAGCGCCTCATAGTCAAAAGTCATAGAGAGGAGAGCTACCTCTGCCTGGTGGTAGGCACAAGCCTCAGGAGTACCAACTCTGCAAAGCAATGCATCCCTTATAGCATCCTCAGTGATCATAATCTCTCTACCCCTCAAGTGTACTGAATCCAAGCCTGGTCAGAAGAAGTTATAGTAAAATTCCCTGACCCACGAGATGTTAATCCGTCCTAAGTCTCTATCGACGAAATCCAATCCCAACTCAGAAATACGGGCGTTTATGGCACGCCTCACATCATTGGGAAGATTCAGCTTCTTCTCGATGTTCAGCTTTGTTTTTGCATAACGAGAAAGGCGTAGCTCGCAGTAGAGATTTGGGAATTTAGTCGAATCAGTGGATGGAAGTAACTGATTTTTTTTTCCTCATCATTCATCGGATTCTTAGCATAGTTAGCATATGGTGAGGGTGTAGAGGTCTTAGAGCGCTTCCTCTTTTTGGAAGTAGCGGCTATAGCTTTTCCTTTATCTGACATCCTGAAAAACAGAAATAATATAGTATAAACCTATAACCAAGTAGATACAAAGCAATTAAAGTGAAGCATATTCATGAAGTGAATAAAGAAAGAAGATTTCTTAGAATCCAAGCAACAGAATACAGAACTCAAACCAAACTTAAAACCAAGAATTCAAACCATATTTTGCATATTATTCGTTAACTGAGTTCAGAAAGCACCATATCCAAAGGAATGACAAAAGAGTTAGGTTGAAAACCGAAAGAAGTCAGGTGGTGAAACAAGTTAGAGTTAGAATTCAGTTTGAAAATTAGTGATATAGTGATTACCATCTCAATTTGAAAGTAGGTCACAAAACAAGGCAGTTAATAAGTTCACAATCACGAATTGCAACAAGTCATTGATGATGAAATATGATATTGCTAGAAAGCAACTAATAAGAAACAAACCATCAATCAATGTGAAGATCACGAAAGTCACATGAATTTATGTTGGTAAAATCAATTCATCAAGGAATGAACCAATCAAAAGGCATTCAAAAATAAATTCAATGACGCATCAATGTCACAAGTCGAAAGAAATGTGGAAAACCTTGTGGTCTATGTGGCTTAATGCAATTTGTGCATGAATAACGCGAATTAAACCAGCCACCTAGATTAAAAATCTTCAACTTGTGTGTTGATGTAAAATAGGCATGAACCCTTAGAAGAATTACAAGCAATGGCCAATCAAAAAGCTTACTCAACCATGCAATGCAAAGAAGCAAATCAGCATGAATAACAAGCAAGAATATGAAAAGTATGACCAAGGAGCTTGTTTTTGAGGAGTTTTCAAAAACCATTTAAGCAACAGTACTCTAGTTGAATAGAATTCATCAACTAGGGGCTGTTACATTCATCAACAAGATCAATTCAAAAACTGTGGTTAATGAAAATCCGGCAGCATTCCAGCAGTACATTGGCTAATCCCAATTTTAAACAATTACAACAAATTCCATACGAACTCATTAAAGAATCAGAAGCACGAAAATTATGTAAGAATTCATATGAATGGGTAAACAAGCCAATAATATAGCACAAACAGCAGCAATTAGTGTGAATTAACTCAGCCAGCAAGCATTCTTTCAGAACATGGATAAAAAAAATCATGGTTTACCATACAGCACACATATCAATTGAGCACAGAACAAATCAATGAAACAAAGCAATTCCACAGAGCAGTAAAAATTCAAACAAACCTAAATCCACTACTCAGCCCAGATTCGCTAACAACCTAATTAAAACTAAACTAACTAATCTAACCTAATTAAACTGATCCTAACTATGCTACTGTAATTACAGTAAACAGCAAAAGAAGAAGCAAAACAGGGGAGGGTGAGAACCTGGGTGCAGAGGCTGACAGAACAAGGGGGGAAAAAGTGAAGTGGAGCGGTGAGAGGAAGAACCGGCCAGAGCAGCGCGGCTGTCAGGTTGCACCGCTGAGCTTGCGCCGGCGACGATGGTAGTCGCAGCGGTGTTGGGCGAAACAGAGGGCAGAGATAGATAGGAGGGGTGAGTGGAAGAGAAAAAAAAGATGAGAGAAGGAAGAGAAGAGGGCGAGGTGATGATGGTCGACGGCGGCGACGGGGTTGGGACGCTCGCCGGAGGGGAGGTGGTTGATGGGAGAAGTTTGAAGATGGAGGGGGGAAAAGAAAGAAATGAAACGTTGGAGAGAGAGGGGTGAGATGCGAGAATGCGCTAGGGCTCGTGGTGCACGAAATTGTGATCTCTGGTAATAGCTCCAAAAACTTGGTGCAAGTATAGTTTCTAAACCTTCAAAAGTCCTTTCATACAAACGTTTTGGGTGTCACAAGTAACAAACCCCTTTAGAAATTGTTAACCGAGTATTCAAACCTCAGGTCGTCTTCTCAAGGAACTGCGAGGAAGTATCTTCTTATTATTGGCTATAAAGGTTGTAATCGGGGTTTAGAAGATGAGAAGCAGGTAATTTAAATGACAAGTAAAGTAAATGGCAATTAAAATAAATAAATACTGTAAAGTAGACTTTTGGCAAGGTAAGAGAAGTTGGAGGTCCAACGTAGTTATCTCTCTCAACTATAATGAAAGTTGAATCTAAACTCCACTTGGTCAACCCTTACTAGGGCAAAGGAAAGTCAGGGGATTAATTAAATTGACCTTTGAATCCTATTTATTTCCTAAGAAAACGTTAGGATTACTTAAGTCAGCTCAATTAGCAAGATAACGATTATCAGTTATGTTGAGTTTAATAACTGTTAAGTTACTGAATTCTTAACCAGGGCCAAAAGAGGAAAAAGTAAAATTGCTGGAATAATAAAAATATCCTTAGATGGGAAGCAATGGTAACTTGAATCAAAGAGAACAACCATAAACTGAAAATACCTCAATTATTATTAATTCGGATAACAATCTATAACATGGAAGAAATTCATAAATTCACTGATCAATTCAAGTGCTGGAATAAATAAAAATAAAAGGAAGCTAAAACAAAGAAACATAAAACCTGGATTGAGAGTCACTCTTAAAACAAGAAGAAATCCTAAATCCTAAGAGAGAGAGAGAGAGAAAGGAAAAGATCTACCTCTCAACTAAATCGAAATCATTGAAAAATAAAATATGCGAGCTCTCCTTTGAATAGATGCATTCCCACACTTTATAACCTCTGGTCTATGCTATCTGTACTTGGATCTGGGCCAAAAAGGGCTTCAGAATTTGTTGGGGGCGTATTCTATAAATTCTGATACGTGGCTTCTGTCACGCGTTCGCGTGGGTAACGCGATCGCGTCATTCGGAGCTTTTCCTTACCACGCGGTCGCGTCAGTCACGCGTCCGCGTCGTATGTGTTCTGCTTATGGCGCGCGGTCGCGTCAGTCATGCGGCCACGTCGTCGCATCTTCGCTTCTGGCACGCGATCGCGTGGATACCAGTTTCCTTAAAGCTCCGTTTTGCTTTCTCCTTTCATTTTAGTATGTTTCCTTTTCCATCCTTTAAGTCATTCTGCCTTAGAAAATCTGAAACTACTCAACACACTAATCACGGCATCAAATGGAAATAAAGGTAATTAAATTTATTAATTTTAAAGCTTAGGAAACATGTTTTTCATTTACATCACATAATAAGGAAGGGAAAGTAAAACCATGCAATTAATGTGAATAAGTAGGTAAAGGATTGTATAAATCACTCAAATTAAGCACAAAAGAACTCATGAAATATGGGTTTATCAACCTCCCCACACTTAAACACTAGCATGTCCTCATGCTAAATCCAAGGTAAATAATTAAGGTTAAAGTGATGGAATGTCATGCAATGCAACCTAATTTAAATGCAACTACCTAAATGAATGATGCATCATGCAACTCTAAATTATTCACTTATATATAAAGCTTACATGTAGTCAAGTTAATTCACATTCTCAAGGAGTCATGTATATATATGTATATAGCCAACCCTTAAATAATAAAGCATTTTAGCAAATGAGATGGGAAAGAAAACATTGTACAAACTTGCAAAACAATTAGTAAATATAAGCACAGATATATGTTGATGAGTTATAGAACCCTCACTGGATTTTGTGTTTACTCTCTAGTTACTCAGTGCTTATTGGGTTTATTCACTCTATTTTTCTTTTTATTCTTACTTTCTATAACTTTGTTCTTCATCTAACCAATCAACAATTATAGAATATAGTCATACCAAAAAGTCATGAGGTCTTTAATTGAGGTTGTAATGGGGCCAAGGTAAAGGTAATGATTTATGTATAGGGTTAAGTGAGCTAATAAGTGAATCCTTAATTAGACTAAGATCTCACCTAACATACATATTTAGCAAGATAAAACTTCTTTACCTATTCTCCCTTATTATCCCACTTATTGTTACAAGCTCATGTTTCACTTTTTATTTTTATCCCATGTGCATTGTTTTTATTTTGCATTGGGGAATTTCTTTTGTATCCCCTTTTATTTAGATGCTGAAAAATAACTCTCTCTCTCTCTCTCTTTTTTAATGCACATGGTAATCGAATCACTTAGATTTTCTCATGAGCATGCTTCCCAAATTTTATTTTATTCCTTTTAACTTCTCTACATTTTGTTTCTATCATCCATGTTCCCAAAAGGTTTCCCACATTTAACTCTATTCATGATTTTCTATCTTAAGCTAACCAAGGATTCACTTGGGATTTTCTTTTGTTTTTTCTGCTTAAGGCTAGTAATTTGGCTAAATAGAATAAAGGAGTTTTAAAAGGCTCAAGGGGGCTAACAAGGGTGATGTAAAAGGTAGGCTAATTTGGGGTAAGTGAGCTGAAATCAAATGATGGCCTCAATCATTCTCTTGGTGTGTATCTACATTCTATATTCTATAATTAGACATATAGATTAAAGCAAAGTAAAGAACATCAGAATAAAAAGCAATGAAACACACAGAAATGAAATTATGGTTTGAATGCAACCATACAATTAAGCTCAAGACTCACAGGCTGTGTGTTCTCTAACTCAAGCATCATATATCATTTATATATTGTATGCAAGTTTAGTTAAAAATTCCCATTATCCTCATAAAAATTTATTTAGGGTAGCTTTTAAAGTTTTAATGTTCCTCCTTGATGAAATGTTGTCAGCTTAACTACATCATGTAATGCTATATATAAGGTTTGTGGATTTAAATCTGATATGTTCAATTTCCTAGCTTACTTCCTTTTTATATTTTTCAATTTTAAACTATACTATCTTATGCTAAAAAGGGTAAACTATACTAATTAATCCACTATTAAATCAGAATTGCAAACTAAACTAAATAACTAAAATAAACTAAATGGCTAAAATATGAACTAAAGATGCAAAATGTAGAAAATAGAGTAAAAATACATAAAAGCAATGTATAAGTACTCAGAAAATAACAGTAAAAATAAAAATATAGAAAAATATCCAAAATAAAAGAAAAAGTATGTAGTGGTTCACCAAAATAAACGCCAGAGATGGCGACCTCCCACACTTAAAAGGAAGCATCGTCCCCGATGCTCAATCAAGCCGGGTGTGAAGGAGTGTCATCACTGGGAGGGATGGTAGCTGGAGTCTCAGTGGTGGTGGTGGGCTGAGGGTCTGGCTACTGTGGAGGAGGTGCTGATTGGATCGGGATCTCAAGATCCGCAGCCTCAATCTGATGTGGGACCGCTGCCTGTGGTGCGGCTGGTGTTGCCTCCTGGGGATGGGTCTCTGCCTCGGTTGCATCCGCCTCCTCCTCAGATGCCTCGGACGGTGTGTCGGGCTCGGAGGGGATGTCACCGTATCGTATCATCAGCTTTAGGTGCTCATAGCGTTGCTTGTTGCGACGCTCCATCTGGTCAAGTCGTCGAAACAAGCGGTGCACCAGATGATAGACGGGCTCTGTGGCAGGTGGAGGTGCAGTGGTGGTAGCAGGGGTAGGTGGTGCAGCAGTGGAGGAAGAGAGTCCAGCAGACGGTGGGGCTGACTCATCAGTAGCAGTGAATGGTGGTGGTCTGTGGCCCAAGGCTAAGAAGTTCCGGCTGTGCGGAATGATCTTCCTGTAATCCGCCGCTGGTGGTCTCTCATCGGCAGCCTCCCATGGCACGTCAGCTCGACGGCCAAGCTGTGTAACTAGATATAGAAAAGGGAGGGTGCCTCGGACGTGGACCCTGGCCATATAGTGCCGAATGAAACGTGGCAGATAAAGGTCCTTACCCTCCAGCACACACCAAAGGAGGGTGATCATAGAAGCCGGGATCTCCGTCTCGTGAGTACTCGGCATCACATAATTACTCAAGATCTGATGCCATAACCGAGGCTCATCGTTTAAGTATGCCCTCTTGATCCCTCTAGGCATGGTAGTGTCCTGACCCATCTCTCAAGGGACTGTCGGGTCGAGAGCTATCCGTGCCTTTACAGCATCCCAATCAAACTGCATCTGACGCATGTCCTCCTCAGCCTTTGAATAACCATCAGGCTAATCGGACTTGGCTGGGAGCCGGAGAATGTCCTCTAAGGCCTCCTCAGTGACCAGAATTTGCTTTCCTTTCAGGTTCACTGCATCTAGGGTAGTGAGATAGTAGTTGCAGTAGAATTCCCGTACCCAAGATGAATTGACCTCTGTCAGTGTTCTTTCCAGAAAGAACCAGCCCCTTTGCTTGATTTGCTCAGTGGTGTACTGCTGGAGTGCTTCTGGAATCTTCAGAGTTCGCTCCAGGTATAGATTTCTGGAGTTTGCAAAAGCCCGGTACTTCAGCTCACAGTACCGGTTTGCAAATTTTATAGGATCATTCGCAGGGAGCAGCTGGTCAGCTTTTTCCTGTTGTGTGAAGTTCTTCTCCCGCCATGAAGAATCGTGCATTAGAGCAATGATGGACTGGGAGGAATCTCCTCTCTTGCGCTTGCCAGTAGCCTTGCCTTTTCCTTTCCTTTGTGAGGTAAACATCCTGAAAAACAGAAAATCAGGATATGGATAAAAATAGGAAAGCAATTTGGCAATTAAACAAAGGAAACTCAAAGCGGCAAGGGAGAAATAGAATAAGGAAAATGAGTAAATGAAATGTGATTGAATTTATGTTAAATGGAAAAATAAACAATATGCCATGGTTAGAAAGTTAGAGGAAAGTGAAAATAAACAGAAAAGAGATCAAAAGGGTTAGTATGGTTAGAATTTGAAAAAGAAATTAGTAAATTAAAATTAGTGAGTTAGTAAAGTGCGGGTTAAAGTAAGTGGCATAGAAAAATTCTATATAACAAGGATTCACAGGTAAGAATAGAAGTACTCATAATCGAACAAGGAAAACAGGGTAATGCTGATTCGAATAGAAATAAAGAAAGCAAAAATTGGAATCAATGAAACACAAATGCAGTTTATGAACCAGGAAATCAAAGAGGATAAGAAAGTCTGCCATATCATTCATGAAATGGTTTGGGTAAAGTAGAGTAAAACAGAGTTCAGAAATGCCAAACCAAAACAAGAATTAAAATAATTTACAAAAAATTTGGGCAGCATTCCGGCTAAAATTGGATTGTCCCGGAAAATAAACAGCAATCATAGCAGTTCATATGAATTAAAAACTTGCTGCAGTTACTAGTAATGAATAGAAACACAAAATTTTAGAGTAACAAGTAGCAATTGCAAGAAATCACAGCATATGAATGAGTTCACAGGAACAGCAGAATTGCAGTTATGATAAAACATAAACAGGAACAGTGCAAGTAAACAGACCTAGATCCACTAACCAGAGCCTAAGCTACCTAACAACCTAAAAATCCACTCCAGCATGCATATCTATCTATCCTAATGATGAACAGAAACGAAAAAAAGTACAGAAAAATGAAGAACGGATAAAAGGGGATTGCGTTTTGCGGAACCTGGTTGGCAGGAGGGGTAGAACGGGGAAGAAGGTGGCTGCGGCGGCGTCCGGCGCGGTGGCGGGGCACGGTGTCGCGGTGGCGGCTGAGGGGGGCAGTGGCGGAGAGGGTTTAGGGGTAGTGATAGAAGAAGGGGGGTTGCGGGTGGGTGGCGGAGAGGGGGGGCGGCGCGGCTGGATGGCCGGCGGTGGTGGGTGGTGGTTCGGAGGGCAGTGGTGGAGAGGGGAGGAGAGAGGAAGAAGGAAGAAGAAAGAAGGGGAGGGGGTGGTACGGCGGCGGTGTCTGGACGGTGGCGGCATCTGGGTGGTGGCGCGGTGGCGGCTGGGTGGTGCTGGGTGGTGGCTGGAGGATGAAAAAGCAGAGAGGGAGAAGAGGGTTGGGGGTGGGGGGCTGCGCGACTGATAGGGTTCGCGTGGCTGGGGGGTTATACTTTTGAATTCACGCGGCCGCGTGGGGCACGCGGTCGCGTGGTTGGGGCGAAAATGGGAGTGACGCAATCTCGTGGGGCGCGCGATCGCATGAGAGGGGGGAAAGAGGGGTGACGCGATCGCATGGGTCGCGCGATCGCGTCGCTGGAATTCGTGCTAAACGCACAACTCCAGCGCCGTTTTAGCACTACTCTCTGTCTCCTTTTGGGGTGATGTGCAATCCATGCGACGCGATCGCGTCGCTCACGTGGTCGCGTGGGATTGGTATTGTGCAAGTGACGCGATCGCATGGGGCATGCGATCGCGTGGGCCAATTTGTGCGAAATGCACAAGGGCTGCACGATTCCAGCCTAACTTTCTGTTCGTTGGATCCTTACGCCGATATATATATCACGCGACCGCGTGGGTCACGCGGTCGCGCGGGTGGTGTTTTTCACAATATGACGCGATCGCATGGGGCATGCGATCACGTCGTGCACCCCTTTTTTTTTTATGCATGAAAAATGCAGAATGCAACGATTAACATGAATGCGATGCATGATTCCAGGTTTAATAAATTGAAATTAAAAAAGGAAAAAAATGAAAGCAATTAACAAGAAATAAATTGAAAAAGAAGCGACCATACCATGGTGGGTTGTCTCCCACCTAGCACTTTTAGTTAAAGTCCTTAAGTTGGACATTGGAGGAGTATCTTGTTATGGTGGTTTATGTTTAAATTCGTCCAAAAATCTCCACCAGTGCTTGGAATGGCAATAGCCTCCGGGGTCCCAAACTAAGCATGCAAAGCTTCTGAGCAGCTCCAAACAGATTTTCAGGCTCCCGGGACTACGAATGTCAGGATAGAGTCCAGGATTCCAAGCCTTGCTTTTAAATTTGCCTCCGTCTTGATCTGCATGTTTCCATTTGGGCGGGTTAAAAAGTAGAATCTCACCTTGGTGACCAAACATTTTCCGTGATCCATGTAATTGAGCATGATACCAATCCGTGTACTTCGAGGTGAAGCGTGGAACCTTGTTGAACCTTGTGCACCAGCTGTGAGTACGAGCCATTTCCCTCTTACTCTTAAAGCCGCAGAGAGCTCTAAGCTGGCCATTTGTTTCAAGCAAACCATATTCAAGTGAATAAGTAAAGTTATAAGTTAAGGATTGTACCCACTTGAAGCTTGTATTAGGTGGTAATGGCCTTGGGATAGGTGTTTTTGGCGGTTCTGCAAGTTCCATTTCTTTGTGCTCTTCTGTGAATTCCTCCACTTCTTTGCAAAGATCTTCAATTGTATCTATGTCCTAGTCAAAGTCTTCTGTGTCTTCCTCATCACTTTAGTCATAGAATGGAGGTTGAGAGAAATCTACCTCTATATCATCTTCATATTCACATGGGGAAGATTCTTCTATCTCAGAGAATTCACTTGCGGATGCAAGTTCATCATTAAGAGAGTCAGACTTGTGACTATCATTATCGAGGGAATTTGTTTCTTCTTCATATTCCGTCTGATTCTTAATAAACGACTTGCCTTGGAGAAATATCCTCCTTAGGATCAACTGTAGTCTCCTTGACGGCGTTTTCCTCAATTCTGGATTCCCATGGAGGTTCAGCATCTCCTAGATCTTCAACCAACTCTTCTTCTTGAACAAAGATAACTTCTTCTAATTGTTCTAGTATAAATTCATTCTCTGTCTTGTCCACTGGAGTTTCTGGCAGCTCCTTCATGCTACGCCCTTCATTGGGCTGTCCACATGGAGCTGTGGCTGATCCTTGTGTATTTGAGCGCCTAGAAGCCCATTGAATTATCGCTTGCTCCAGTTGTTGAATGGTTGTTTGAAATTTAATTACTGTTTCCTTTAGACGAGCCTCTGCTTCCTGGGTTGCTGGACATGGACATGACACAAAGGAAAGTGGTGGTGATTGGGAGTGATTGGATTGGTATTGGGGTAAGGGAGGATCATATGGTGGCGAATGGTGAAGAGAAGCTTGTGAGTGTGGTGGTTTGAGGTTATGTTGAAAGGGTGGTTTATATGCACGGGGTGGGGCTTGTTGGTAGTTACAAGGTTGTCAACCATGTCTTTCAGCTGGGTATGCACTGTAGAATGGTCGTTGTCCAGGATATCTCGGAGGGTGTCGTTGCCAAAAGGGTTGATTAGATCCTCTTGGTTCCATCCATCCTTGATTGGTCTGACCTTTATGCACATACCTGCTGTAACTTCTATTTCCCTTAACAATATTAGAACCAAACTCAAAGTGAGAGGGGTGAGAGTTCATAGTAGCAAATAAAGACAAAAAAAGCAAAAACAAAAATAAATAAACAAGCAAAAGAAAAATATTTACAATAACCAATAATAAGGCACACGTTAGCAAGTCCCCGGCAACGGCGCCATTTTGATGAGAGAACTTTTGCGTGGTCTAGAAATTTGCGGATAAATCCTCGTTGCAAGTATAGTTTCTAAACCTTCAAAAGTCCTTTCATACAAACGTTTTGGGTGTCACAAGTAACAAACCCCTTTAGAAATTGTTAACCGAGTATTCAAACCTCGGGTCGTCTTCTCAAGGAACTACGAGGAAGTATGTTCTTGTTATTGGCTATAAAGGTTGTAATCGGGGTTTAGAAGATGAGAAGCAAGTAATTTAAATGACAAGTAAAGTAAATGGCAATTAAAATAAATAAATACTGTAAAGCAGACTTTTGGCAAGGTAAGAGAAGTTGGAGGTCCAACGTAGTTATCTCTCTCAACTATAATGAAAGTTGAATCTAAACTCCACTTGGTCAACCTTTACTAGGGCAAAGGAAAGTCAGGGGACTAATTAAATTGACCTTTGAATCCTATTTATTTCCTAAGAAAAGGTTGGGATTACTTAAGTCAGCTCAATTAGCAAGATAACGATTATCAGTTATGTTGAGTTTAATAACTGTTGAGTTACTGAATTCTTAACCAGGGCCAAAAGGGAAAAAAGTAAAATTGCTGGAATAATAAAAATATCCTTAGATGGGAAGCAATGGTAACTTGAATCAAAGAGAACAATCATAAACTGAAAATACCTCAATTATTATTAATTCGGATAACAATCTATAACATGGAAGAAATTCATAAATTCACTGATCAATTCAAGTGCTGGAATAAATAAAAGTAAAAGGAAGCTAAAACAAAGAAATGTAAAATCTGGATTAAGAGTCACTCTTAAAACAAGAAGAAATCCTAAATCCTAAGAGAGAGAGAGAGGAGAAGATCTCCCTCTCAACTAAATCTAAATCATTGAAAAATAAAATATGCGAGCTCTCCTTTGAATGGATGCATTCCCACACTTTATAACCTCTGGTCTATGCTGTCTGTACTTGGATCTGGGCCAAAAAGGGCTTCAGAATTCGCTGGGGGCGTATTCTGTAAATTCTGATACGTGGCCTCTGTCACGCGTCCGCGTGGGTCACGCGATCGCGTCATTCGGAGCTTTTCCTTACCACGCGGTCGCGTCAGTTACCCGTCCGCGTCGTATGTGTTCTCCTTATGGAGCGCGGTCGCGTCAGTCATGCGGCCGCGTCGCCGCATCCTCGCTTCTGGCACGCGATCGCGTCATCCATGCGATCGCGTGGATACCAGTTTCCTTAAAGCTCAGTTTTGCTTTCTCCTTTCATTTTAGTATGTTTCCTTTTCCATCCTTTAAGTCATTCTGCCTTAGAAAATCTGAAACTACTCAACACACTAATCACGACATCGAATGGAAATAAAGGTAATTAAATTAATTAATTTTAAAGCTTAGGAAACATGTTTTTCATTTACATCACATAATAAGGAAGGAAAAGTAAAACCATCCAATTAATGTGAATAAGTAGGTGAAGGATTATATAAATCACTCAAATTAAGCACAAAAGAACTCATGAAATATGGGTTTATCAGCTACCAAAGTGGAAGCCGTTCACAATATGGTCTCCTCCCGCCTAAGCCTATGCGATCAAGGAACTCCTATTGTTGAATGTGGAGAAGCAATCAAGGAGCATAGTGAGGGAGTGAATTTAGAGCTTCAAGGTGTAGAAGAAGGGTTAAAACAAAGATTGTCACAAGGGGAGGAAGTTAAGACAATTGAAAAGGAAGAAGTGGTTGAAGATCTAAGAGATGTTGGAAGTCCATGGGAATCTAGAATTAGAGAGCCCTCTTCTAAGAAGCTTGACATTGATGTTGAGGAGGGTGTACAACCTCCAAGACATGTCATGGTTGAAGATTTTGAAGAGGTTGACCAAGAGATGGATTCAATCATTGAAGAATTCTTATGTACAATTGAATCCTTCCCCATTGGGCTTGACATATAGGGTAAGGAAAAAGATACGTCACCTCCCATGCCCTTGGTAAGCAATGAAGAAAAGATTGAATTGGAAGGAAGCTACCAAGAGGAAGAGGTTGAAATTGAAGAAGCTTGTGAAGAGGTGGAGGTAGCCAAGAAAGACCACAAGGGCGTAGACCTCGCATTGGCTAAGTGTGGGGAGGTCCCCCTTCCTAAGTCACCATCATCCAACACAACATTCAAGTGGGTAAAATTCTTATCCCTAAGCTTTGCTTTCTCACTTGAATATGGTTTGATTGAAAATGACAGTCAACTGAGAGCTTTCTGTGGAGTTAAGATTAGGAGAGACTTGTGTAGAGGTTGGACACATCACTCTAAGTTCATGATGGTTCCATGCTCGAAGTTGAATAGCAATGTGGTGCACGAAATTGTGATCTCTGGTAATGGCTCCAAAAACTTGGTGCTCTAATCTCAATTCATAATTTATCACAACTTCGATACAACTAACTAGCAAGTGCACTGGGTCGTCCAAGTAATAAACCTTACGTGAGTAAGGGTCGATCCCACGGAGATTGTTGGTATGAAGCAAGCTATGGTCACCTTGTAAATCTCAGTCAGGCGGATATAAAATAATTATGGAGTTTTTGAAATAATAAAAGAAGGATAGAAATACTTATGTAAATCATTGGTGAGAATTTCAGATAAGCGCATAGAGATGCTTTCGTTCCTCTGAACCTCTGCTTTCCTGCTGTCTTCATCCAATCAGTCTTACTCCTTTCCATGGCTGGCTTTATGTACGGGCATCACCATTGTCAATAGCTACATCCCATCCTCTTGTGAAAATGGTCCAAATGTTCTGTCACAGCACGGCTAATCATCTGAGGTTCTCGATCATACTGGAATAGGATTCACCCTCCTTTTGCGTCTGTCACTACGCCCAGCACTCGTGAGTTTGAAGCTCGTCACAGTCATTCAATCCCTGAATCCTACTCGTAATACCATAGACAAGGTTTAGACTTTCCGGACTCTCATGAATGCCGCCATCAATCTAGCTTATACCACGAAGATTCTGATTAAGAGATCCAAGAGATTCTCATTCAATCTAAGGTAGAACGGAAGTGGTTGTCAGGCACGCGTTCATAGGGAATGATGATGATTGTCACGTTCATCACATTCAGGTTGAAATGCGAATGAATATCTTTGAAGTGGAATAAGTTGAATTGAATAGAAGGTAGGCATGGCCGAGTGGCTAGCCCCCAAACGTGATCAATAGATCAAAATATAATCCAAAGATGTCTAATACAATAGTAAAAAGTCCTATTTATAATAAACTAGCTACTAGGGTTTACAGAAGTAAGTAATTGATGCATAAATCTACTTCCGGGGCCCACTTGGTGTGTGCTTGGGCTGAGCTTGAATGTTACACGTGCAGAGGCTCTTTCTGGAGTTGAACGCTAGGTTGTAACGTATTTCTAGCTCTTGAATGTTACAATAGTGGCTTGTTTCTGGCGTTTAACTCCAGATAGCAGCATAGAACTGGCGTTCAACGCCCTTTTACATCATCTAAACTCGTTCAAAGTATGGACTTTTATGCATTGCTAGAAAGCCCTGGATGTCTACTTTCTAACGCAATTGGAAGCGCGTCATTTTGAGTTTTGTAGCTCCAGAAAATCCACTTTGAGTGCAGGGAGGTCAGAATCTAACAGAAAATACCTCTGAATATGATTTTTGCTCAAGTCCCTCAATTTCAGCCAGAAAATACCTGAAATCACAGAAAAACACACAAACTCATAGTAAAGTCTAAAAATGTGAATTTAACATAAAAACTAATGAAAACATCCCTAAAAGTAACTAGATCCTACTAAAATCATACTAAAAACAACGCCAAAAAGCGTATAAATTATCCGCTCATCACAACACCAAACTTAAATTGTTGCTTGTCCCTAAGCAACTAAAAATCAAATAGGATAAAAAAAAGAGAATATACTATAAATTTCAAACTATCAATGAAACATAGCTCCAATAAGATGAGCGGGACTTGTAGCTTTTTGCCTCTTGAATAGTTTTGGCATCTCACTTTATCCATTGAGGTTCAGAATGATTGGCATCTATAGGAACTCAGATTTCAGATAGTGTTATTGATTCTCCTAGTTCAGTATGATGATTCTTGAACACAGCTATTTTATGAGTCTTGGCCGTGGCCCTAAGCACTTTGTTTTCCAGTATTACCACCGGATACATAAATGCCACAGACACATAATTGGGTGAACTTTTCAGATTGTGACTCAGCTTTGCTAAAGTCCCCAATTAGAGGTGTCCAGGGTTCTTAAGCACACTCTTTTTTTTGCTTTGGACCTTGACTTTAACCGCTCAGTCTCAAGTTTTCACTTGACACCTACACGCCACAAGCACATGGTTAGGGACAGCTTGGTTTAGCCGCTTAGACCAGGATTTTATTCCTTTAGGCCCTCCTATCCACTGATGCTCAAAGCCTTGGGATCCTTTTTATTTGTCCTTGCCTTTTGGTTTTAAGGGGTTATTGGCTTTTTGCTCTTGCCTCTTGGTTTTAAGAGCTTTTGGCTTTTTCTGCTTGCTTTTTCTTTTTCTTTCTATATTTTTTTTTCACTAATTTTTTCTTTTTTCTGCAAGCTTTGTTCTTTGATGCTTTTTCTTGCTTCAAGAATCATTTTTATGATTTTTCAGATTATCAAATAACATGTCTCCTTATCATCATTCTTTCAAGAGCCAACATATTTAACATTCTTAAACAACAACTTCAAAAGACATATGCACTGTTCAAGCATTCATTCAGAAAACAAGAAGCATTGTCACCACATCAATATAATTAAACTAAGTTCAAGGATAAATTCAAAACTCATGTACTTCTTGTTCTTTTGAATTAAAATAGTTTTCATTTAAGAGAGGTGATGGATTCATAGGACATTCATAACTTTAAGACATAGTTACTAACTACTAATGATCATGTAATAAGACACAAACATGGATAAGCACTTAACATAGAAAACGAAAAACAGAGAATGTAAGAACAAGGAATGAGTCCACCTTAGTGATGGTGGCGTTTCCTTCTTGAGGAACCAATGCTGTCCTTGAGCTCTTCTATGTCTCTTCCTTGTCTTTGTTGCTCCTCCCTCATTGCTTTTTGATCTTCTCTTATTTCATGAAGGATGATGGGGTGCTCTTGATGTTCCACCCTTAATTGTCCCATGTTGGAACTTAATTCTCCTAGGGAGGTGTTGATTTGCTCCCAATAGTTTTGTGGAGGAAAATGCATTTGAGGCATCTCCGGGATCTCATGGTGATGAGCTTCATGTGTCTCTTGAGATCCATGAATGGGCTCTCTTGCTTGCTCCATCCTTTTCTTAGTGATGAGCTTCTCTTCCTCAATGGGAATGTCTCCTTCTATGAAAGCTCCAGCTGAGTAACATAGATGGCAAATAAGATGAGGGAAAGCTAGCCTTGCCATGGGGGGAGGACTTTTCGGTTATTTTGTAGAGTTCAAGGGAGATGACTTCATGAACTTCTACTTCCTCTCCAATCATGATGCTATGGATCATGATGGCCCGATCCACAGTAACTTCAGATCGGTTGCGAGTGGGGATGATGGAGCGTTGGATGAACTCCAACCATCCTCTAGCCACAGGCTTGAGGTCCAGTCTTCTTAATTGAACCGGCTTGCCTTTCGAGTCAATCTTCCATTGAGTTCCTTCCACACATATGTCCATGAGGACTTGGTTCAACCTTTGATTAAAGTTGACCCTTCTAGTGTAGGGGCGTGCATCTCCTTGCATCATAGGCAAGTTAAACGCCAATCTCACATTCTCCGGACTAAAATCTAAGTATTTCCCCTGAACCATTGTAATATAATTCTTTAGGTTTGGGTTCTTACTTTGATCATGGTTCCTAGTGATCCATGCATTGGCATAGAACTCTTGAACCATTAGGATGCCGACTTGTTGGATGGGGTTTGTTAGAACTTCCCAACCTCTTCTTTGGATTTCATGTCGGATCTCCGGATACTCATTCTTCTTGAGCTTGAAAGAGACCTCGGGGATCACCTTCTTCTTGGCCACAACATCATAGAAGTCGTCTTGATGAGCTTTGGAGATGAGTCTTTTCATCTCCCATGACTCGGAGGTGGAAGCTTTTGTCTTCCCTTTCCTTTTTCTAGAGGATTCTCCGGTCTTGGGTGCCATCAATGGTAATGAAAAAAAAAACAAAAAGCTTATGCTTTTACCACACCAAACTTAGAATTTTGCTCACCCTCGAGCAAGAGAAGAAAGAATAGATGAAGAAGAGGAAGAAAATATGGAGAGGAGGGGGGAGGTGTGTTTCGGCCAAGAAGAGAAAAGAGGGTTGTGTTGTGTGAAAATGAGGAAGAATGGAGGGTTATATATATAGGGAAGGGAGGGGGGGTAAGTTCGGCCATTTAGGGTGGGTTTGGGTGGGAAATTGATTTTGAATTTTGAAGGTAAGTGGAGTTTATGAGGTAGGTTTATAGGGAAGAGTGGATGGATGTGAGTGGTGAAGTGGTGATAGGGAAGAGAGATTGAGGTGATTGGTGAAGAGTTTTGGGGAAGAGTGTTTATGGAATTGTGTGAAAAAGGGGTGAGAAGAAGTAAGTGGAGGTAGATGGGGATCCTGTGGGGTCCACAGATCCTGAGGTGATCCTGTGGGGTCCATAGATCCTGAGGTGTTCAAGGATTTACAACCTTGCACCAAATTAGGCATGCAAAATGCCCTTGCACACAACTCTGGGCGTTCAGCGCCAGATTGGTGCTTGTTCTGGGCGTTGAACGCCCATTTGTTGCCCATTCCTGGCGTTGAACACCAGAGCCATGCTTGTTCTGGGCGTTCAGCGCCAGCTCTTCTCCAGGGTGCAATTCTGGCGTTCAAACGCCCAGATGCTGCCCATTTTGGGCGTTCAGCGCCAGAACCATGCTCTGTTCTGGCGTTGAACGCCAGCCAGATGCTTCTTTCTGGCGTTTAAACGCTAGTAAGGTCTTCCTCCAGGGTGTGATTTTTCTTCTGCTGTTTTTGATTCTGTTTTCAATTTTTATATTTATTTTGTGACTCCACATGATCATGAACATGAAAAACAATGAAAATTAGATAAATAAACATTGGGTTGCCTCCCAACAAGTGCTTCTTTAATGTCAATAGCTTGACAGTGGGCTCTCATGGAGCCTCACAGATGTGCAGAACTTTGTTGAGACCTCCCAACACCAAACTTAGAGTTTGGATATGGGGGTTTGACACCAAACTTAGAGTTTGGTTGTGGCCTCCCAACACCAAACTTAGAGTTTGACTGTGGGGGCTTTGTTTGACTCTGCTTTGAGAGAAGCTTTTCATGCTTCCTCTCCATGGATGCAGAGAGAGATCCTTGAGTTGTAAACACTAGGTTGTCCTCATTTATTTGAAGGATCAATTCTCCTCTGTCCACATCAATCACAGCTCTTGCTGTGGCTAGGAAATGTCCTCCTAGGATGATGGATTCATCCTCATCCTTCCCAGTATCTAGGACTATGAAATCAGTAGGGATGTAAAGGCCTTCAACCTTTACTAACACGTCCTCTACTTGTCCATAAGCCTGTTTTCTTGAGTTGATCCTTCCATGAGAAATTTGGATGATTTCTCCATGATGAATTATATGTGTTTCCATAAGGTTCACCCATATAATTTACCTCTGCTATTGCAGGGTTTTCAGGATCATAAGCTTCTTCTTCAGAAGATGCCTCTTGAGTACTGTTGGATGCAGCTTGCATTCCATTCAGACTCTGAGAAATCATATTGACTTGCTGAGTCAATATTTTGTTCTGAGCCAATATGGCATTCAGAGTATCAATTTCAAGAACTCCCTTCTTCATAGGCGTCCCATTACTCACAGGATTCCTCTCAGAAGTGTACATGAACTGGTTATTAGCAACCATGTCAATGAGTTCTTGAGCTTCTGCAGGCGTTTCCTTTAGGTGAATGGATCCACCTGCAGAAGTATCCAATGACATCTTTGATAGCTCAGATAAACCATTATAGAATATATCCAGGATGGTCCATTCTGAAAGCATGTCAGAAGGACACTTTTTGGTCAGCTGCTTGTATCTTTCCCAAGCTTCATAGAGGGATTCACCTTCTTTCTGTCTGAAGGTTTGAACATCCACTCTAAGCTTTCTCAACTTTTGAGGAGGAAAGAACTTGGCTAAGAAAGCCGTGACCAGCTTATCCCAAGAGTTCAGGCTGTCTTTGGGTTGAGAGTCCAACCACACTCTAGCTCTGTCTCTTACAGCAAAAGGGAAAAGCATGAGCCTATAGACTTCAGGATCTACTCCATTAGTCTTAACAGTATCACAGATCTGCAAGAATTCAGTTAAGAACTGAAAAGGATCTTCAGATGGAAGTCCATGAAACTTGCAGTTCTGCTGCATCAGAGAAACTAGCTGAGGTTTCAGCTCAAAGTTGTTTGCTCCAATGGCAGGAATGGAGATGCTTCTTCCATGTAAATTGGCATTTGGTACAGTAAAGTCACCAAGCATTCTCCTTGCATTATTGTTGTTGGGTTTGGCTGCCATCTCCTTTACTTGTTCGAAATTTTCAATAAGGTTGTCTCTGGATTGTTGTAATTTAGCTTCTCTTAGTTTCCTCTTCAGAGTCCTTTCAGGTTCTGGATCAGCTTCAACAAGAATGCCTTTTTCCTTGTTCCTGCTCATAAGAAAGAGAAGAGAACAAGAAAAGAAGAGGAATCCTCTATGTCACAGTAAAGAGGTTCCTTATTGTTAGTAGAAGAAGAAAAGGAATAGGGGTGAAGAAAAATGAAGAATCCAAACACAAGGGTAAAGATAGGAGCAGTGATGTGAGATGAAGAGAAGTGTTAGTAGATGAATAAATAATTAGAAGGAGATGAGGAAGAAGGATTTCGAAAATTATTTTTGAAAAAGGGTTAGTGATTTTCGAAAATAGTTTTTGAAAAAGGTTAGTAATTTTTGAAAATTAAAATTAAAAATTAAAATAATTAGTTAATTAAAAAGAATTTTTGAAAAAGAGGGAAGATATTTTCGAAAATTAGAGAGAGAGAGTTAGTTAGGTATTTTTAAAAAAGATAAGAAACAAACAAAAAGTTAGTTAGTTATTTGAAACAAATTTGAAAATCAATTTTGAAAAGATAAGAAGATGAGAAGTTAGAAAAGATATTTTAAAATCAAATTTTGAAAAAGATAAGATAAGAAGATATTTTTGAAAAGATATGATTGAAATTAATTTTGAAAAAGATTTGATTTTTAAAATCATAATTAATGACTTGATTCACAAGAAATCACAAGATATGATTCTAGAACTTAAAGTTTGAAACTTTCTTAACAAGTAAGTAACAAACTTGAAATTTTTGAATTAAAACATTAATTGATGATGTTATTTTCGAAAATTATGTGATAAAGATAAGAAAAAGATTTTTGAAAAATATTTTTAAAATTTTCGAAAATAACTAAGAAAAATGAAGAAGATTTGATTTTTGAAAAAGATTTTGAGAAAGATAAGATTTTTAAATTGAAAATTTGATTTGACTCATAAAAACAACTAGATTTTAAAAATTTTTGAAAAAGTCAAATCTAATTTTCGAAATTTTAAGAGAGAAAAAAAAGGGAAAGATATATTTTTTTATTTTTTAATTTTTAATGATGAGAGAGAAAAACATGAAAATGATGCAATGCATGAAAATTTTGGATCAAAACAATGAATACATGCAAGAATGCTATGAATGTCAAGATGAACACCAAGAACACTATGAAGATCATGATGAACATCAAGAACATATTTTTGAAAAATTTTTAATGCAAAGAAAACATGCAAGACACCAAACTTAGAAATCTTTAATGCTTAGGCACTAAGAATTCAAGAATGCATATGAAAAACATCATACAACACAAAACAATATATTATGAAGATCAATCAAGAAGGTTTTATCAAGAACAACTTGAAGATCATGATGAATGCAATGCATGAATGCAATTTTCGAAAAACGCAAGATGAGTATGCAATTGACACCAAACTTGAAGTTGACTCAAGACTCAAACAAGAAACACAAAAAATATTTTTGATTTTTATGATTTTATGATTTTTTTTGTATTTTTATTTTATATTTTTCGAAAATCATTTGAAAAAGAAAAATAAGGATTCCAAAATTTTTAATATGAATTCCAGGAATCTTACAATCTTAATCTAAAGCTCCAATCTGAGGGTTAGACATGGCTTAATAGCCAGTCAAGCTTTAGCATGAATATGAGAGTAATTCATTCAATTTTAAGCCAAAACCTCTGTCCGAAAGAATTTAGACATGGTTTTATAGCAAGCATGCTTCAACATGCTTCAAGAAACTCTAGAATTCATTCTTAAAAATTCTGAAGAAAAATATATTTTTGAAAACATTTTTATTTTAAATTTTTTTTTTTTGAAAAATTTTTGAAAACTTTTTGAAAAGAAAACGAAAAGAAAGTTACCCAATCTGAGCAACAAGATGAACCGTCAGTTGTCCAAACTCGAACAATCCCCGGCAACGGCGCCAAAAACTTGGTGCACGAAATTGTGATCTCTGGTAATGGCTCCAAAAACTTGGTGCTCTAATCTCAATTCATAATTTATCATAACTTCGATACAACTAACCAGCAAGTGCACTGGGTCATCCAAGTAATAAACCTTACGTGAGTAAGGGTCGATCCCACGGAGATTGTTGGTATGAAGCAAGCTATGCTCACCTTTTAAATCTCAGTCAGGCGGATATAAAATAATTATGGAGTTTTTGAAATAATAAAAGAAGGATAGAAATACTTATGTAAATCATTGGTGAGAATTTCAGATAAGCGCATAGAGATGCTTTCGTTCCTCTGAACCTCTGCTTTCCTGCTGTCTTCATCCAATCAGTCTTACTCCTTTCCATGGATGGCTTTATGTACGGGCATCACCGTTGTCAATGGCTACATCCCATCCTCTTGTGAAAATGGTCCAAATGCTCTGTCACAGCACGGCTAATCATCTGAGGTTCTCGATCATACTGGAATAGGATTCACCCTCCTTTTGCGTCTGTCACTACACCCAGCACTCGTGAGTTTGAAGCTCATCACAGTCATTCAATCCCTGAATCCTACTCGGAATACCACAGACAAGGTTTAGAATTTCCGGACTCTCATGAATGCCCCCAACAATGTAGCTTATACCACGAAGATTCTGATTAAGAGATCCAAGAGATACTCATTCAATTTATGGTAGAACGGAAGTGGTTGTCAGGCACGCGTTCATAGGGAATGATGATGATTGTCACGTTCATCACATTCAGGTTGAAATGCGAATGAATATCTTAGAAGCAGAATAAGTTGAATTGAATAGAAAAACAGTAGTACTTTGCATTAATCTTTGAGGAACAGCAGAGTTCCACACCTTAGTCTATGGAGTGTAGAAACTCTACTGTATGAAAATACATAAGTGAATAGAGGGTATGCATGGCCAAGTGGCCAGCCCCCAAACGTGATCAATAGATCAAAATATAATCCAAAGATGTCTAATACAATAGTAAAAAGTCCTATTTATAATAAACCAGCTACTAGGGTTTACAGAAGTAAGTAATTGATGCATAAATCCACTTCTGGTGCCCACTTGGTGTGTGCTTGGGCTGAGCTTGAATGTTACACGTGTAGAGGCTCTTTCTGGAGTTGAACGCCAGGTTGTAACGTATTTCTGGCGTTCAACTCTGGTTTGTGACTTGTTTCTGGCGTTTAACTCCAGACAGCAGCATAGAACTAGCGTTCAACTCCATTTTACGTCGTCTAAACGTGTTCAAAGTATGGACTATTATACATTGCTGGAAAGCCCTGGATGTCGAATTTCCAACGCAATTGGAAGCGCGCCATTTTGAGTTCTGTAGCTCCAGAATATCCACTTTGAGTGCAGGGAGGTCAGAATCCAACAGCATCAGCAGTCCTTCTTCAACCTCTGAATCTGATTTTTGCTAAAATCCCTCAATTTCAGCCAGAAAATACCTGAAATCACAAAAAAAAATACACAAACTCATAGTAAAGTCCAGAAATGTGAATTTAACATAAAAACTAATGAAAACATCCCTAAAAGTAACTAGATCCTACTAAAATCATACTAAAAACAATGCCAAAAAGCGTATAAATTATCCGCTCATCACAATGCTTGGTGTAGAAATAAATTGCATGGATCTAGGAGAATATTTGGGTGTGTAATTCAGAATTCTAAGGTCGTACCACCCAATTGGAATCATGATGATCAATTTGAAGATGGGTGTCAAAACAAAGTGTGGGATCCTGGATCGCACAAGGAGAATCAAATTTGGGAGCCCATGACTTGTGTGGAATTCTATCAAGGCTTGGAGTTATCATCTTTAAAGACTAAAGCTTATTGGAGATTCAAGCATTGGTGGATGTTCAAGGATAGCTTCAAGCACAAGCCACCTTAAGAGGAGCTCCCCATAAGTCCAACTTAAGGACAATAAACAAAAGTGCTAGGTGGGAGACACCCCACAATGGTAAATTCTTTTAATTTTTTTCCTTTTTTACATATTGGTAATTAGTTTAATTTCATGTTTTGTTGAGTTTGATGAGTATAATTGGTAGTTTAGTAGGTTAAATAAGGTTTTATGGTGTTATGGTAGCTGTTTGGAGGTTTAGAATGCTTGGATTGGTGCAAAAACATAGAAAAATTTTGAAAAACAGAGCACCATCCACACGTACGCGCACTGCACGCGTACGCATGAATTAAGCATTTTTACCCCTCCACGCGCACGCGCCATGTACGCGTACGCGTGGATTGAAAAATTTCATCCCTCCATACATTGCCCCGAGAGTTGCGCCTACACTACGCCAGCACCATGCCTAAAAAAAAAAAAAGAGAAACGGGCATTGGCGCGCAAGCGCGTTGTTCGCGCGCGCGTCGATGTGGTTCTACAACTCCTAGTACTAAAACTCGAGAGTTGTGCCCACTTTATGCCTACTTTGTGCCAGACAATCCGCGCTTAAGCACGCATGGCACGTACGCGTGGATTGTCCCTGCTGCATCCGCGCGTAAGCACGCATGACGCGTACGCGTGGATTGTCCCTGCAGCATCGGCGCGTGGGCGTGCATGACGCGTCCGCGTCGCAAAAAAAAAAGAGTTTTTTTTCTCATCTTCCAATTTCTTTTGTCCATTGCATTCGCATACTTTTATTCTTTGCATTTTCATTTTGTTTTTATAGCTTATTTTTACCTTATTTTTTTCGAGCTTCTTAATTGAATAATGGTGTTGAATGCTCTTACTCAATTGTTGAGAATTTCTTGGTTACTCTTGGTTCTTCGTGACTTGTTTGGCATTAATTGTAATATTTCCTCTACACACAAGATTAGTGCCTTAGTCCTTCTTGACTCATGATCCCTTGTTTTTGTACCTCATCATCATTGAGTTAGGATGGGACCAAATGCTCTCATGCTTATCACTAATCTTGTTTGTGTTAATTATTGATTAAGCTTGATGCAACATGCTCTTCATGTCATGTACCCATGCTTTGACTTTACTCTTGCATCAAGTATTAGTTAATATGCCTTTGCTTGAATTGCTTGCTCACTCACATGTTATAGCTACCATGTATTTGAGAACTATACTTTTATTTGGCATTAGCCCCCACCTACGTTCTAATTGCTTTCATATCTTTGTTGTAGGCTTAATTTTCTTTCTTTTTCTCTCCTTTGAGGTTGGCCACCAAGAAGGAAAGGAATGGAAAATCTTCTAATGGGGCAAGAAACAAGTTCACCCGCATAACCCTTTGAAGAAACTCATCAATTGTAGCAACCTGTCTACTTTACTCTTCTTTACATGCACCGAGGATGGTGCAAATTTCTAAGTGTGGGGAGGTCATCCGACCGATCTCCATGGGTAACAATTTCCTTTTTCAACACTAATTCTTGATTTCCTTTGCTAGTTAGTTGTTGCATTGCATGATAGGTTGCATGTTAGTTAGAATTTGTACATATTTTACCATTTCTTTTTATGTTAGGACTACTTGGTTAGGGTGATGATTTCTTTTCCAAGAAAAAAAAATTGTTCTAGGGCACCCAAAAAATTTGAAGAATTTTTTTTTTGTGATAAACTTGCTTGAAGAATTTATTTTAGAACATGGTTTTCGAGCTAAGAACACAAGCATGTGAGTTTTGAGCCTAATTGTGTGGTTACATCTTATAACCACTTATTTTCATTCTTGTGTGTATTATTCTCTCTCTATGATTGTAATCTTTGATTTGTTTGATTCTTTATGTCCATTATTCCATGTATACATGCATTTATATGATTGAGGCCATCATTTCATTTAGCTCATTTACCCAAATAGCCTACCTTTCATCAACCATTGTTAGCCAATTTTTAGCCTATTTAATCCCTTTTGTTCTTAATGTTAGCACATCACTACCCATAAGCGAAAAACAATAAATGTCCTTAATTTGGATCTTTGATTAGCTTAGGGTAGTGAGGGTGTGTATCATTTGAGTATGGGAAACTTGGGACATTGGTTGAGGTAAAAGTGTAATTTTTTATTTTTATTTAAATTTTTGGGAATTGGGTACATATTCATGCACTATACGTAAAACCATATGTATTGATACGTTTGTATATACTTTAAGAAAAAAAATGATAAGAAGAAAAAAATATATATAAGAGAAAAAAAGAAAAAAGAGAAAAAGAAATAAAAAGAGGGAAAAAAATGCCCCAAAGTAAAGTTCAATAAAAATCAATGCATATGGAATGTGAACTAAAAAGAATGCATGAGTATGTGAAAAAGTGGGAATCATGGGTAGCTAGGTTGTGTATTAGAATTGTATAGGTTGTTATATGTGTTAGGTGAGAGCTTAGGCTAATCAAAGATACAAATTTTAAGCTCACTTAGCCATATATGCATCCCTACCTTTACCCTAGCCCCATTAGAACCTATGAACAAGTCCTCATGATGAATGTATGCATGCATTGAATAATTATTGATTGTTAGATGAAAAATAAATCATGGAAAGCATGATTAGAAGAGAATTGAGTGATCGACCCTATACACTAGAGCGACTAGAGCGGATACACTTCCGGTGAGGGTTCGATGCTCAATTCCTTGTTCCCAGCTTTCATGAGCTTTCTTCTTGCAAGTCTATTTGAACTTCATTTTGGTGTTTGAATTGGTAGAGTTTGTGAGTCGTCATATGACCTTTGCCCTACTTGCTTATATATGTTCTTGGAGATTGATTTGCTTTTAACCAAATAGGTAGAAGCATTTTGCATTTAGTTGCATGCATGTAGATAGGTTTATATAGTTTCTTTGTCATTGAATAAATGTTCATACCCCTTTTCTTGTCCTTCTTTATTGTTAGCATGAGGACATGCTTAGTTTAAGTGTGGGGAGATTTGATAAACCCTGACTTTGTGGTTTATCTTGTGCTTAATTTGGGGGATTCTATCAACTTTTCTCACATTTATTCAATAAAATAGCATGGTTTTGTAATTCTCCCTAGATTTGTGCTTAAGTGTGAAAACATGCTTTTTAGGCCTTAAAATAGCTAAATTTAACTCACTTTAATTCCATTCAATGCCTTGATATGTTTGTTGAGTGATTTCAAGATCATAAGGCAAGTATTGGATGGAAGAAGTGAGGAGAAAAGCATGCAAAATGGGAGAACCCATGAAGAAATGAAGGAACCGCAAAGCTGTCAAGTCTGACCTCTTTGCACTCAATCAACCATAACTTGAGCTACAAAGGGCCAAATGAGGCGGTTCTAGTTGTGTTGAAAAGCTAACATCCGGGGCTTCAAAATGATATAAAATTTGCCATAGTTGCCTGACGTCTAGGGATGTGCACGCGCACTTTACGCGTGTGTGCTGATGGAGCAGCGTGGGTCCACTTTAAGCAACTCGTTGGGGGCAATTTCTAGCTCATTTTGGCCCAATCTAACTCATTTTTGATACTATTTTGCTGATAGAGTTACTTATGGATATTTCTGATTTTGGGATCAATTAATGCAAAGAACACTTTTCCATTTAATTTAATTGTTTGTTGCTTACTTCCAATTAATTTGATTATTAGGCCTTCTGTAACAACCCTGGTTTTCGAGTATGCGAGATCTTTTCTGAAGGCACGGATTTCACCGGAAGATCAGTAAAAGGAACACCTCTTCTATATCAACAAGTATCTCGATCCTCATTGTCAATATGTCATCCTTAAGCTAAAACCTTTTATGAGGCAAGCTCGATAACGCAATCACGAAGAACCTAGCTTTTGAACTATATCGGTTAGGAGTTTTGATTCTGATTTCCGTAAATAGTCTCAGTTTGACGAATCGGACTCGATTCATGAGAGAAAAGAGATAATAGTATAATATTATCATTATATTAGTATTATAAAATTCTTGAATGATATTATAAGGTTACGTGGTCTGTTTTAGTTAAAAATAGGAAATCGGTTTAACCAGGTTTACGGTTTACTGGTGCAGCTTAGCACTAGCACTCTCTGATGACTTTAGCAATGCTAAGGCCTCATCATACATGTTCTATTCTCATAATAAATATGTTACTAGTGTCATTTATTCTAGTAGCTCAGAAAATAATTTTTAGAGATGTTTTTACGAGTGTTCCGATACATTTAGTTTTAGTAGTTATACACCTGAGATATTTTAATATTATTTTAACCCACCTCCAAGCCAACCAATGACAACTCACCCTACACCCCAAGACCTCCAAGGCTGTCTCAATTCATCATTTTGGCCGAAAATAACAAGAGAGAAAAGAGAGAAACTTTCATGAACACTTAATCTTCAAAGCTTAATTTCTTCTGAACTAAAACTCAAATCAAAACACCAATTTGACCAAAATGATCCTCTCTTCTTCCTCTACATAACCATATAACATATCAAGGCTGGAAATAAGGTGAGATGGCTGTCTCCCTCCCTCTTCAATTCGGTTTTAAAGGAAACATGCTTAAACAAGTGTTTTCTTGATGTTCTTCCTTAGATCTCTTGCTTAGCTTGACTTGTGGGACAAAGATCTTTGATTTGCTTCATGTTTAAGGTGAGGATAACCTTCCTAAGATACTGTTGAAGTTCGTTTAGTTGATGGTTTAGAGTTTCAAAGTTGTTCTTGATGTGTGTTTAGGAGGAAAAAGTACTTTAAGAACACTTCAAAGAGTAACCAGATTTGGAGCAGCAAATCAAGGTAGGGTTTGACGAATTTAATCTTGATTGATTGTTTTTGAGTTGTGTGATTATGATATGGTTTGGATGTGCTTGAAATTGATGATTTTTATGAGTGATTCTTGTTGAAATTTTGGTGAAAATTTGATGAAATTTGATGATATTCAAGCTATGAAATATGTTCTTGAGTACAGCTAGAAAAACGAACCCTAATCCTTAAATTGGGGTTCAATTTAGTGCCTTCAAATTTATTTTGAATTCTGGTAAAAATCAGTTGCTGAAAAGACTAAAAAACGGGTAAAAACAGAGAAAGAATTTGAAGAATATACGAAGAACACGAAGAACACTTTGAGTGTGGTGAAGAACATTGAAGAACACCTTTTAGATCTTAGAAAGGGCAAGGAAGTAAATATTTTGGTGTTTAAGGGGTTATTTTGTAATTTCTGAAAGTTATGGTGGCTAAAGTAGAAATATTAAAAGTTACGGCTGGTAAAAGGTGAATTTATAAAGTAAAAGGTTAAAGGAAGGTAATTTTCGAAAATATATTAATAAAATAATAAATAATAATAAAATAATGCGAAAAAGGCAGTTTTCTGTAAAATCTTTAGAAAGATAACTTTAAGTGCAGAATCTCATAATTACCTTCATAAAACACTTAGGGAGTGGTAAGAACATATTAGTGAGGCAAAGATAAAAGAAAGATAAAAAGATAAAGAAAAGATAAAAACCAAAGAAAAGTCTGTAAAGTTTTAACGACAGAAAAACAGACAGAGAATAGCGAACGAACTAGGACAACATAGTTAGTCCTTGAGTTGCGACTAGGGTTAGGTATAATATGAAAAGTTAAACTATTTCAGTATAGACTTAATGAACCTATACTTGGGATAGGCTAACTATTCATACCAAAATTTACATAAGCTTTAAATACAGACGTTAAGCAGAGAAATAAGAGCAGAGTAAAGAAACACAGAGAACAGAATAAGCAGAGTAAAGTAAAGAGAAAGGAGTAATCAGAGCAGAGTGAAAAGACTAAGAGAAAAGAGTAATCAGAGCAGAGTAAAGAGACAAAGAGGGAAGAGTAGTAAAACCCACAGATTGATAATTGGTTGAATTCGGGAAGTACCCACGAACTGAGTGATCATTGATCTCGGGGAAACCTATAAATTGTTATTTGTTTTAAATGCAGGAAAACCCACGAATTGATAATCATTGATTACGGGAATAACCCACGAACTGTTGTATGTTGATCTCGGGTATAACCCACAAACTAAGGATCGCTGTTTTGTGTATTGATCTCGGGGGAACCCACGAACTGAAGATCTTTGTTTTGTTTCTGTGTTGATCTCGGGGACGCCCACGAACTGAGGATCACTGTTTCTCCTTGTGCGTATATTATGGGGTCGGGCATTGCGCCGGCTGTCGGTAGTCACGAAGGAGTGGTATTCTTACCACCGACATGTATGCACTAAGGACACAAAGGAAAACCATATATGGGACTTGTTCCTAGGTAATGTCGGGCTGCAGGGTGTAAACCGACACGTGAGCTCATGGCCTGCATAGGACAGACATGCATCCTACTTGGTTGTGCATTTCTTCTGTTATGATTGTTGAATGAATGTATGCTTTGTTTGTTTGTATTCTATTCTTTGTATTTATGTTTTATTTTCTTGTATTCTTTTGTTTGTGTTCTGCTTTCAGTTTTCTCTATTTTCTCTATTTATCTATATCTTCTGTTCACTGTTTCTCGATATTTTGCTATTCGTCTGCTAAACAACACGGAATTAATGAACTTAACTAATAACCCCGGCCCTACTAAGAACTCCCTAGTTCTTACCCCTTCTCTCTCCCTTCCCCCTTCAGATGGAAGCATGAGTTCCCTTCCGTAGTTCGCTGACGATCATACGCAAAAAGGATTCCACTCTAGGTAGTCTTCTGAGTCTAGGGTGAATCTCATTCTCTATTTCTATGTATATACTGTGAGACCAGCCAACGTCTGCACCCCGTTCGTATGCGCACTTTAGCCTAAATCCTGTGTACGAGACTCCGATTGTGTGGCTACTTGATGGAGTACCAGTGGAACATCATATGGCAATGTATGATCATGTAGAGGAGTAGTAGATGACCTTCCACCTTTTGATGACGTTCCACCTGGCTTGAGTTTTGAAGACCTAGAACGTACTTTTCCTCGCTTTAGTAGTTTAGAGGGACTAGGTGAGTATAGAGTCTAGGCTAGCCTGGGTGCCAACTTAGGGACTTCTTGAACAGTTCAGGGCCTAGGATGTTGTATGTATATATATGTATATATTTATTATCTAGCTATATGTAGGGATGTTCTAACTAAAAGTCTATACTCTGATAAAGGCTGGATCACTGAATGTTGTTAGCTGCTTGTGATGTATTTATGTGTGGTTGTTTATAACTGTTTTATCTGTTATCAGTTGTGAGTTGATTATGGATGATTCCGTCTAATAATCCAAACATTTTCAAAAAAAATATACCTCGCAAATTAACTACGCTTTTTTAACAACGAATCAGGCTCATATGATAAATAATAGATAATAATTAGGAAGACAAATTGGTAGCGCTCTGTTTCCAGTATGATCTAGACATATTGAAAATTGGGTCGTTACACCTTCTTTCTACCCCTTGAATATGTATGTGAAATTGGCATCCATGTCAATGGAGTAGACTCCCAACTTGACTTGGGAGTTGATTAATAGGAGACCCTTGAGTTGGAATACTCAAGCGTTAATTGGTGATTGGAAGTTGTTGGCTGGCTTTCTAGTCACTAACGCTAGTCCTTCCTAAGGGAAAGGATTAGGACTTGTGAATAGAAGTTAGCTTAACTACTTGACTTTCCCTTATTCGGTAAGGGTTAACTATGTAGAAATAACAACCAATCATTATTAATCTTGGGAAAACCAACAAGGATAGAACTTCCAATTAATCTTCTCCCAGTCAAGGCTTTCTATCTTAATTAAATAAAATCTTTGTTTAATTTTCATTGCTTCAATTTCACTCTCCAACTTCAAATTTCTCAAAAACCCCCTGATCAATAAATAGCACTCTCTTAGCAACTCGTTGGGAGACGACCTGGGATTTTTACTCCCAGTATTTTATTCTTAATTTGTGACAAACCCTTTTTAAATTGATACGCAGAATCTTCATTGGTTAAGAGCTATACTTGCAACGTCAGTTCACTATAATTTCTTACTCAACAATTTTTCGCACATCAATTTTTGGCGCCATTTCCGGGGAGTTGCAATAGTGTGCTAAATTATTGATTAGTGTAAATATTTTTAATTTTACATATTTTCAAATTTTATTTTATTTTTATTACCCCGAGCTCTATGTTTCTTTTATTGAATGACGTGTTCGTTACCGGATCCGAGCTTAGCCGCGTTTGACCCTGAAATTGAAAGAACCATTTCACGTATAAGGCGAGCTCGGCGTCGGTTAGCCTCTGAGGGTAGTGAAGTTGTTACTACCAATTTACCAGTCCTGTCTGAGGGCGAATCTGAAGCGTCGTTTGAGGAAGAAACAAGCTCCTCTTCTACTGATTCTATTAATTTACGCGCAGTTAATATGGCGGAGCCTAGAAGGATTATGATGACAAGTCATCTTAGCCTAGTTTTACTAGTCTTTTTCTTTGTTTTTATTTGGTTTTATGCACTTTCTTGTATTGTAAGTAAGTAATTTGGAATGGAAATGCATAGTTTCTTTGAATCAAACAACCACCATTTAATTGATGCTAAATCATGAGGTTTAAGCTAAATTTAATTGATTTTTAATGATTTATAAACCTTGTGAATTTGGTGATGCTTTGATTGGTTGTTTTGATTACTTGTAGGTGAAGAAAAGAAAAAAAAATAAGAAAAGCGTAGCCTAAGGAGCATGATCTAAGCAAAGAAAGAAAGCGTGGCACAAGAAAAGGAAGCGTGGCTTAAGGAAGGAAAAGCGTAGGTGAAGTCAAGAAACAAGGGCACAAAGCTCTTGCCAAGAGCTTTCCTTCAAAGAATCAAAAGCCAAGCTCTTGGCAAAGAGCCTTGAAGCTCTTGCCAAAGAGTTTTATCAAGAACACATGAAGAAGGAATCAAGAGCCAAGCTCTTGGCAAAAGAGCTTTGAAGCTCTTGCCAAAGAGCTTTTTCGGGCATGCTCCAAAGAAAATTAAGGAAGAAAACCTTGCCAATTCACTCACCAAGGCTTGAACCCATGACCAAGGGGGAGGGGGGCCAGCGCTACTCACAAGGAAGATAAGCCAAAAATTGGCCAAAATGCTCCCAGCAAGTCTCAAACACGGAAGCTTCAGCAAGGAAGGTGCGCTCCTAGCACCACTTGGGCGCTACTCTGATGTTGTCCAAGACTTGGCACGCGAAATATTTCAAGGCGTTTCTCTTGTGCCAAGGAAATTAGCTCCACAAGTGCTCCACCCAGGATTTGAACCAAGGACCTCAAGGACAAGTAAAGCTCTTGCCAAGAGCTTTCAAGCTCTTGCAAAGAGCTTTGTTCTCTTGTCACAAGGGACCGTGCGCAACACATTGGAAGGAAGGGGAACCAAAGCTCTTGGCCAAAGCTCTTGCCAAGAGCCGAACTCTTCCCTGGGAGGTGCACCATGGGCCAAAAAATTCATCTAAAATCCAAATTAATTCATTTCTTCACCAAATTTTAAAGCCCACCCAAATTCTTAGATCCAATTTAGGAAGTGTATAAATAGGAGCTAGTTTGATGTAATTAGGACCTTTAACCTTTTGAACTTTTACCTTTTTCACACTTGGAGATTTTACTTTAAATTTTCATTTTTGAGCTTTTATTTTGAATTGAGATCTTAGAGAATTGAGAAGGAGAATTGATCTCTCTTCTTCTTGGTTCTTGCTTGAGCACTCTTTTATTTTCTTGCTTTTGATCTTGGGTGGAGAATTGAAGAACTTCTGTTTCAATCTCACCTTGAGATCTCTTGTTTATTTTCTCTGCATAATTGAATTTCCTTTTCTGTTTACTCTACTGCTTCATCTCCTCTCTAATTCTGCAATTTACGTTTCTTTATTTCTTTTGCAATTAATCTTGTTGGATCAAGGAAGGAGTTGAGATCTAGACTTGTTATCTAGTCTCTTCTACCCCTGACATCTTCAACCATCTTTTATTTTGCTGCAAATTAAGCACCCTTTCTGTTTACTTCTCAAAGCACTTTTACTTTCCTGTTTAGATCTACTTTACTGCAATTCACTTTCTATTTTTCTGTTTTGTTGCAATTTAATTCCTCTTGTTTAAATTCTGCAATCCTAACTCCCAATTCCTTTTATAATTCAAGTCATTTACATTTCTTGCACTTTAAGATTCAGCCATTTACATTTCTTGCAATCTAAGTTTCTGCAATTTACATTACTTGTTCTTTAAGATTCAGCTTATCTACTTCCTTTGCTCTTTAATTTCCTGCAATTTACCCCTCTCCCTTTACATATCAAGCAATTTAGTTTCTGTCAATTACAAACCACTCAACCAATACTTGATTCGCTTGACTAAATCAACCACTAAACTAAAATTGCTCAATCCTTCAATCCCTGTGGGATCGACCTCACTCATGTGAGTTATTATTACTTGATGCGACCCGGTCCACTTGCCGGTGAGTTTTGTGTCGGATCATTTTCCACACATCAGATTACTCTCCAGGAAGCAGGAGCTCTGGACTTCACACTGCCACCTTATCAAGCGCGAAATCTGGCTGCAGATGTTGAACTAAAAAATGCACTAATCAATCTATTGCCTAAGTTTCATGGCTTACCTTCTCAAGAGCCTCTCAAGCACCTCAGTGATTTTCAGACAGCCTGCTCAACTGTTAGGCGTCATGGTGCAGATGAGACTACTATTTTGCTATCCGCCTTCCCGTTTTCTCTTTAGGGAAAGGCGAGAGAGTGGTACTACACTTAACCTGAAGCAAATTTTACCAATTGGGACCTGCTCAGAAGGGAATTCCTGGACAAATATTTTCCTACTGGAGTTAGTGATAGACTGAGGAAAGAGATTTCTTGTATTATTCAAGGTGAATCAGAGACCCTTTATGAGTACTGAGAACACTTCAGGAATCTTCTAGACTCATGTCCCCACCACATGATTGACAAGTTGGTCTTGATTAGCTACTTAACACAAGGCATGAAGCCTCAAGACAAGACTACACTAAATGGTGCGAGTAATGGTTCCCTGAAGAAGTACATGACGGTGGAGGAAGCGTGGCAGCTGATCACCGACCTAGCTGAGTCTACCCGGAACCATAGGCACAGGAATAACCATCCCAAGGCTGTTGCAGAGGTCTCCTCTAGTAATGAGACTGCTGCTCTCGCACAAACTCTGGGAGAGATGACCAAAATATTGTAGCAGCTACAGTTGAATCAATAACAACCTCAGCCTCTTCCACAACAACAATGTCAACAGCTAGTTCCTTAGAGAGTGTGCGGAATATGTATATACTATACTCATTACACTGATGAATGTCCACAGCTCCAGTAAGAAGACACCACCTTGGGAGCTACCCATAACTTCTATGACTGCCCGAATCAAGGATACTATCAACAAGGCGACAATTATAACCAAGGTGGGAACTACAGTCAAGGTTGGCAGGATAACTCCAACCAAGGTTGTAAATATAACTCCAACCAAGGATGGAGGGACAGCTACAACCAGGGAGGCAGAGATAATGGTAGAAATCAGAGGTTGAACAACAATAGCGATCAACAGAACCGATATCAACAGAACCAAAACCAGACATACCGAGCACCCCACCAAAGACAAGCCCAGGCACCTCAAAACAACCAGTAGCAAGCCCCTCAAATTACTTATTCCTCTTCCACTTCCAATGATGAGTTGCTTCACTCTATTGCTCAAGGACAAAAAGACCTTCAGAACTCAATTAACTCTACCATGAATGGTCTTAACTCCACTTTACAATCTCTCATCTCCCAGTTGGAACCATCTTCTGCCCTTAACAATCAACGTGCAAGCTCCAGTGCACTTCCTTCTCAATCCTTACCTAACCCCAAAGGAGGAATCAATGCCATTACTTTGAGGTTCGGAACTACACTGTAAGAGAGGGGTTCTGATGAGCCAAGCTCAAAAGCAGATATCCCAGTTGAAGATATTGTTGAGGTGGAGGACGTTGAAGAGGAGGAGATAGTATAAGAAGTGGTTGAAGAAGAAGCAGCTCAACCAAGGAATGAAGCACCAAAAGGCGCTGAAGCTACAGAAGACGCCCTTCCTCTCCCATTTCCACACCTTGCTAGGAAATCCAGAAAGCAGATGGAGCTAGATCCCAAGATGGTGGAGATCTTCAAAAGGGTTGAGGTAACTATTCCCCTTTTTGATGCGATTCACCAGGTACCTAAATATGCTAAATTTCTAAAAGATTTATGCATGAATAAACACAAAATACATGATTTAGAAACCATTCCTCTAGGTAGCTCTATTTTTGCTTTAATGAGTGCCATACCGAAAAAATGTGGTGATCCGGGTCCATGCATGGTTACTTGTACTATTGATGGTATTCAAATTTTTTACGGCATGTGTGATTTAGATGCATGTGTAAGTATTATGTCATTATCTGTATATGATGCTTTGAGGCTCCCTCCCTTAAAAAGGTCGGCAGCACGTTTTGTTTTGGCAGATAAAAGCATAATCTCGGTGGTTGGAATTGCTGCGGACGTGCTCATGAGAATTAAGGGGCTGACATTCCCTATTGACTTTTACATCTTGGATATGCCCCCTAATGACTCCGGGAGACCATCATCTGTCCTGCTTGGAAGGCCATTTCTGAAGACTTTAAAGTTCAAATTGGATGCCTTCTCAGGAACATACTCTTTTGAAATAGATGGCAGAAAGTGAGCTTCAATCTGAATGAAGCTATGAAGCACCCACTGGGAGATCACGTCATCTTCCAATGCGATATTATTGATGAAACCGTGGCTGTAGTTCATCAGAAAGAAGTAGAAGAGATGCACATGGAGCAAGGTTCAAGTGTGGGGAAGCCCTCTGAGCTTCCTGAAGATATTGTACCACCACATATAGTTCCAGATGATCAAGTGCCTAGCCAGGAGCAGAAAATAGAACTAAAGCCCCTTCCACCCCACCTCAAGTATGCTTACTGATAAACCACTATTTTATAGTTTATATTGTGTTTAATTGTGTGGTTTTGTCATGATCCTTACCCACTTATTCATCAATTTAGCATGCATTTAGATTTCCTTCCAAAATTTAGTACATGTTTGAAAATTGCTTCCTAGAGACTCTAATTATTTAATTTTAATTCTCCTTTATTCCATTCGATGCCGTGATCTGTGTGTCAAGTGTTTCAGGCTTTCTAGGGCATGAATGAGATGGAGATTGGAGAGGAAGCTAGCAAAAATGGAAGGAACACAAGAATTTGAGGAGATAACCAGCGAGAAGTGACGCGGTCGCATGGCTCACGCGACCGCGCGAAGGAGCGCAAATCGCAGTGACGCGGCCGCATGGCTTGCGCGGCCGCGCGGATTGGAAAGCGCAAGCGACACGGTAGCGTGGACGACGCGAACGCGTGGAGAGGAAAAAGCGCAAGCGACACGTCCGCATGGATGACGCGATCACGTGACATGTGCGATCTGCATAATTTGCAGAATTCGCTGGGGGCGATTTTGGACCTTATTTCGGCCCAATTTTCGGCCCGGAATAGCAGACTAGAGTCAGAGAATATGCAGAAACAACAGTCACATTCATTAAGTAGTTTTTAGATCTAGTTTTACTCTCTTAGGTTTTTAGGATTCTAATTTTGAATGGATCTGAGCATTGGAATATTGAGAAGAGTTATTCCCTCATCAAGACTTCGTCATTCTAGTTCGTTTTCTTAACTTGGTTTCATTCTTCCATGTTCCTTGCTTTGTTCAATTTTGTATTTGAATGCTTTTATGATTAATTAATGCAAGGATTATTTCTTTTTAATTCAATTTCAATTCCAATAATCATGTCTTCTTTTAATTCCCTTTCATGTGCTATGGATTCTTTATTTACAATGCGTGAGTAGTTTCCTTACTTGATGGGGAGTTGATTAAAAGGAACTCTTGAGTTGGAAGGATTGAAGGAAAAAATTTGTAGTTGGGTTAAATGTTGGATTGCTATCCTGTCACCAACGCCAATCCCTTTGAACTAAGTGGGTTGCAACTTGTGAACAGATCTGGCATTCCAACTTGTTTGACTTTCCCTTACCTAGTAAAGAATAACCAAACAGAGTAACCGTTAATTATAAATCAATCTTGAAAATCACTCCATCAATGATAGAGATTCTAACTAATCATTTTCCAGTCAAGGCTTTTATTTATATTATTTAAAATTCCTCAATTTAAATTCCAATTTACTTAGCTCAACTTCTTGGAACATCTAATTAATAAAACAGCACACTTTTCTGCAACTCGTTGGGAGACGACCTGGGATTTAAAACTCCCAGTAATTTTAATTTAAACTCTCTGTGACATATTTCTAAATTGATAGGCAGATTTTCAGTGAGTTAAGAACTATACTTGCAATGTAACCATTTTTATGAATTTTTAATTCACCAGCTTCTACTTCCCATCAATTTTTGGCGCCGTTGCCAGGGAGTTGCAATAGAGTGCTATTTTTATTAATTAGAATTTATTTATTTGCATTTTATTTAATTTTGCTACTATGAGCTGCATGTTTCTTCCGTCAAATGACACGTTCACTTCCTGATCCGCGCTTGCTAATATTCGATCCTGAAATTGAAAGAATAATTTCACGAATAAGGCGAGAACAGCGTAGGTTAGCCCGCTCTGAGGGCTGATCTGAAAGTGAATCTGAGGAAGAAACCAGCCCCCGTTCTACTGATTCGGTTGTTTTACGTGCAGAAAACATGGTAGCTAGAAGAGTTACCATTCAGGAGGAAGGAGCTCCTGATTTTACAATGCAACCGTTTCAAGCGCATCATCTAGCGGTAGCTACGGATTTTGAAATAAAGACCACACTGTTAAATTTGATGCCCAAGTTTCATGGCCTACCTGCTCAAGAGCCTATCAAGCACTTGAGAGATTTCCAGGCAGCCTGTTCTACTGTCAAGCGTGATGGCACTGATGAAACTTCAATTCTGCTGAAAGCTTTTCCGTTCTCTCTTGAGGGAAAAGCAAGAGAGTGGTACTACACTCAACCTATAGCAAATGTATCCTACTGGGATACACTCAGAAAGGAGTTTCTGGAGAAATTCTTCCCATCTGAAGTTATTGATAAACTGAGGAAGGATATCTCTACAATTGTTCAGGATGACAATGAGACTCTCTTTGAATACTGGGAGTGCTTCAATAATCTTCTGGAAGCATGTCCCCACAACATGATTGACAAGATCGTGCTACTCAGCTATATCACACAAGGTATGAGGCTGCAAGATAAGACCACATTGGAAAGTGCCAGCAATGGGTCTATGAAGAAGTACAAGACCACTGATGAAGCTTGGCAATTGATCAGTTATTTAGTTGAATCTACTCAGAACCACAGACAAAAGCAAGGCCGTTCAAAATCCGTTGCAGAAGTATCTTCTGGCAGAGAGACTGCTGCTCTAACTCAAAGCATCTGTGAGATGACCAACCTGCTGAAGCAAATGCAGTTGAATCAACAAGCTCAGCAAACTCAACCGCAGCAAAACCAACAACTAGTTCCACAAAGAATTTGCGGAATTTGTGCTGATTACAGCCATTACACTGATGAATGCCCGCAGCTCCAACAAGAAGACAACATGGTGGCATCCACTCACAACTTCTATGACCGCCCCAACCAAGGGTACAATCAAAGTGGAAATAATAACCATGGATGGCAGGACAATTCAAACCAGAATTGGAGGGACAACAATAATAGGGGAGGCAGAGATAATCAGGGAAATCAGAGGTGGAATAATAACAACAACAGGCAGCAAAATCAACCTTACCGAGCACCTCACCTGAGGCAAAACCAAGGACCACCAAACAATCAACAGCAAACCTCTCAATTTACTCATTCTTCTGTATCTTCTAATGAAGATTTATTACAAGCTTTTGAGAAAAGACAACTGGCCATGGAAAATACCATCATGAACAGTATTAACGCCAGTCTGAATGGTCTCACCTCTACTCTGCAAGCTTTTATGACACAGCTTGGTTCAGCACAAAATTCCAGTAACCAACCTTCAAGCACCACTGGAATCCCCTCTCAACCATTACCCAATCCAAAGGGAGGCATTAATGCCATCACCCTGAGGTCTGGAACCACACTACAAGAGAGAAATCAGGAGGAACCAAGCTCACCAGAATACGCCTCAGCTGAAAGAGGTGGTGGAAATCGAAGATGTTGAAGAGGAAGAGGATATACAGGACATAGCTGAAGAAGAGATAGCTCAACCACAAGAAGAAGCACCAAAAGGCGCAGGCACCACGGAACCCACTGTTCCCATTCCATTTCCACAGCTTGTAAGGAAGCCCAGGAAGCAGCTGGAACCTGATCCTAAAATGGTAGAGATATTCAAAAAGGTCGAGGTAACTGTTCCCCTTTTTGATGTTATTCAGCAGGTACCTAAATATGCAAAGTTTCTAAAAGACTTATGTATCCATAAAGACAAGATTAATGAATTAGAGACTATTCCTTTAGGTAGTTCTATATCTGCTTTAATGGGAGAATTACCTGAAAAATGTAGTGATCCAGGTCCTTGCATAGTTAGTTGTACTATTGGTAGTTTAGTAATTTATGATTGCATGTGTGATTTAGGAGCATGTGTCAGTATAATGCCTTTGTCCATATATGATGTTTTGAGGCTCCCTCCCTTAAAAAGGTCGGCAGCTCGTTTTGTGTTAGCAGATAAAAGCATTATTACAGTGGCTGGAGTTGCTGAAGATGTTTTGGTGAACATTAAAGGGCTCACATTTCCCACTGATTTTTATATCTTGGAGATGCCCCATAATAATTCAGATAAGCCATCATCAATCCTACTTGGAAGACCATTCCTGAAAACATCAAAATTCAAATTGGATGCTTTTTTAGGAACATACTCCTTTGAAATAGATGGCCGCATAGTGATCTTCAATCTGAATGGAGTCATTGACAACCCCCCAGAAGATCGTTCTATCTTCCAGTGTGATGTCATAGATGAAAGTGTGGCTGAAGTTCAAAAAGAAGAGTTTGAAGAGAGGCACACTGGACAAGGTCCAAGTGTGGGGACCCTCTTAACTGACAATGAGGACACTTCGCCATTTTCACAAGCCCCGGATAATCCAGAGCCTGCCCATGATCAAAAGTTAGAATTGAAACCTTTTCCTCCACATCTCAAATATGCTTATCTTGAGGTTGAGCAGAAGCTTCCGGTTATTATTGCAAGAGAACTGACTCCTCAACAAGAAGAGCAGCTACTTGATGTGCTGAGGAAGCATAAGAAGGCAATTGGGTGGAGCTTGGCAGACATAGTGGGAATCAACCCTCAAGTATGCGAGCACAGAATATTTTTAGAAGAGGGAGCAAGACCTGTCCGTCAACCCCAAAGGAGATTGAATCCCACCATCTTGGAAGTTGTCAAAAAGGAGGTGACCAGACTATTGGAGGCCGGTATCATATATCCCATTTCAGACAGTGAATGGGTAAGCCCAGTACAAGTGGTGCCCAAGAAGTCCGGAGTCACTACCGTGAAGAATGAGCATGGAGAGCTCATAGCAACTAGAGTTTAGAATGCTTGGAGAGTCTGCATTGATTACAGGCGTCTCAACCAAGCTACTCGTAAGGATCACTACCCACTTCCATTCATTGATCAAATGCTGGATCGCCTGTAAGGTAAATCACATTATTGCTTTTTAGATGGTTACACAGGTTATTTCCAGATTCATATAGCTCCTGAGGATGAGGAAAAGACTACTTTTACATGTCCTTTTGGGACTTATGCTTATAAGAGAATGCCCTTTGGCTTGTGCAATGCACCAGCCACCTTCCAAAGGTGCATGATGAGTCTTTTCTCTGATCTTATTGAGGACTGTATGGAAGTTTATATGGACGATTTTAGCGTTTATGGTGATTCTTTTAACCTTTGCTTAGATGGATTATCTAGAGTATTAGATAGATGTGTTAATACAAACCTTGTATTGAATTTCAAAAAATGCCACTTTATGGTAAAGCAAGGGATTGTATTAGGACATGTGGTATCTAATAATGGCATTTCTGTAGACCCAGCAAAGGTGAATGTTATTTTTAGTTTACCTTACCCCTCTTCTGTGAGGGAAGTCCGTTTGTTCCTTGGCCATGCAGGTTTCTACAGGAGATTTATTAAGGACTTTAGTAAGGTAGCACTTCCCTTATCCAGATTACTGCAAAAGGATATTGAGTTCGAGTTCAGTGAGGATTGCAAACAAGCGTTTGATAAGCTGAGGACCGCTCTAACTCAGGCTCCAATTGTGAGAGGACCAGACCGGAGCCAGCCATTTGAAATCATGTGCGATGCTTCCAACCATGCAGTAGGAGCCGCGCTGGCTCAGTGTGAAGGTAAGGATCCTTTTGTTATTGCCTATGTGTCTAAGACTTTAGACACTGCCCAGTCCAATTATACTACTACTGAAAAAGAGCTACTTGCTATTGTTTTTGCTCTGGATAAATTCTGGGCTTATTTACATGGTACTAGAGTAGTAGTGTATTCAGACCATGCAGCTCTAAAGTATCAATTAGCTAAAAAGGAATCCAAACCAAGACTTATACGTTGGATACTGCTGTTACAAGAATTTGATTTAGAAATAAAGGATAGGAGTGGTAATCAAAATTTAGTAGCAGACCACTTGAGTCGCCTTGAACATATTAAGGATAATTCTACTCCTATAGATGATAATTTTCCTTTTGACAACCTGCAAGCAGTATCTGAGGTAGTCCCTTGGTATGCACCTGTTGCTAATTATTTAGTTAGCCGCACATTTCCCCCACATTTTTCTAAACATCAAAGAGACAAGCTGAAAAGTGAGTCTAAATATTATATATGGGATGACCCATATTTTTGGAGATGTGGCACTGACCAGATAATTAAACGTTGTGTGCCTCAATCAGAATTCCAGTCCATTTTAGAGGCCTGTCACTCATCTGAGAGTTGAGGACACTTTGGCCCTCAAAGAACAGCTAGAAAGATCTTAGACTGCGGATTCTGGTGGCCTACTCTTTTTAGAGATGCTGCTGAGTTTTGTAAATCTTGTCACCCATGCCAGAAATTTGGTAACATATCCAAGAGGGATGAGATGCCTCAACAATATATGCTTTTCTGTGAAATTTTTGATGTTTGGGGCATTGACTTCATGGGTCCATTTCCAAATTCTAGTGGATATTTTTTTATATTGTTAGCTGTAGATTATGTTTCCAAATGGGTGGAAGCAATTCCTACCCGCACTGATGATGCTAACACTGTTGTTTTCTTTGTGAGAAACCATATTATATGCCATTTTGGATCACCACGAGCGATCGTGAGCGATCAAGGCACCCATTTTTGTAACAGGAGACTAACAGGATTGATGAAGAAGCATGGGATAATCCATAAAGTTGCAACAGCTTACAATCCCCAAACTAATGGGCAAGCCGAGGTGTCAAACAGAGAAATTAAGCGTATCTTACAAAAGATAGTAAAGCCTCATAGAAAAGACTGGAGCACCAGACTACAAGATGCACTGTGGGCATACAGAACAGCATACAAGACACCCATTGGGATGAGTCCCTTCCGCTTGGTTTATGGAAAAGCTTGTCATCTCCCAGTTGAAATAGAACACAGAGCCTTCTGGGCAGTTAAGGAGTGCAACATGGGAATTGAGAATGTTGGAGTTGAAAGAAAGTTGCAACTGCAGGAACTGGAGAACCTTCGCCTGGAAGCTTATGAGAACTCCAGAATATATAAGGAAAAGATGAAATCTGTGCATGATCAAAACATCAAGAAGAGAGAGTTCCAACTTGGAGATTTTGTTCTCCTTTACAAATCTCGACTGAGGCTCATGCCCGGTAAGTTGAGATCAAAATGGGAAGGTCCATACAGAATAGAGAAGGCTGAACCGTACGGAGTTTATCACCTAAGCCATCCTTCAAGCTCTGAACTTATTAAGGTTAATGGACAACGCCTGAAGCTATACCATGGTGAGAAGGTGTAGAAAAATAAGGAGCTTGAGATCTTCCGCTTGGAAGACCCCCATATCGCAGCAGATTGAGCTATTGGAGCGTCCAACTTACGGACGTAAAAGCAAAGTGCTTGGTGGGAGACAACCCACCGTGGTATGATCGTTCTTTTCTTCACTTTTAGTTTTTCTTCTTTAATAACTCTTCTCTTTATTAGTGCTTTCGTGCTTTTTCAATTACATGTCTTTATCTTTCCTTAAAAAAAAAAAAAGAAGAAAAGAAAAGGGTTTTTTTTTGCCACGCGACGCGATCGCATCAGCGACGCGTCCGCGTCGCAAGGGAGGTGGAGAAAAAAATAAATGAACAGAAAGTCTGGCTGGAGCATGGCTAGAGGCGTGCCAATGGCACAAATCAACCCACACGACCGCGTCCCTGACGCGTTCGCGTCGCATGGGAATCATAGCCTCCCACGCGACCGCGTGCCCTGCATTTTCGACGTAAAAGGGTGCACAATGCTATATTATGCGAGAGTGGTGCTGGATTGGTGCTGGAAGCACAATCCTTGTCACGCGACCGCGTCGCCGACGCGGCCGCGTCAATTATTTTCTGACGCACACTCACGTGATCGCATGACCCACGCAATCGCGTCACCCAATTTTGGCTATTAAAATAAATTGAACAGAGAGTTGTGCTAGAGCGAGGCTGCACTCGCGCCAGCAGTGCAACACGGGTCACACGACCGCGTGACTGACGCGATCGCGTCTTCTTACCTAACGCGCACCCACGCGAACGCGTGCCCCACGCGGCCGCGTCGCATGCGCCGCACAGCTCAACCTAAATTGCCAAATTATCTTATCTTTCTCTCCTCCAAATCCTACTTTTTCTTTTCCCTCCTTATCTCTTCCTTCTCCCTTCCCCTTTCTATCTCACCTTTCACTCTCTATCTCTCTCACCACCATTAACAAGGTTTTACCTTCTTCTTCCTTCTTCTCTCTTCCATCATTCTTCTTATATTATATATATTTTTATTTTCTTTTTCTTTTCCTTTTTACATGGTGCTAGAAATTCTTTGAGTCATTATCCCTCATTATATGCTTGTGACTTGTTATAATTTATTTGACAATTATTATTATTTTTAAGGGATTGCTTGCATGTTCAATTTTATACTTTTTATATCTTATTTACCATGCATGCCATGTGTTTGTGAAAAAGCCCATATAGCACTATGCACTTTTCTACATTACTTTACTCTACTATTGAATGCTTGCTTTTCACAAATTCTCCTTCTTATTTTATTAATTGAATTTAATTGTCAATACAAACGTGATAGTTTGTTACAAAGTATTGCTTGGTCTATGCTACTCATGCCCTTTACCAGCATGCCAATAAACACCTTGCATTTATTTGTCTTTATATGCACTAGCTATTTTCCATCGATTGGCTTTTCACACGTACTCGCGAGCATGTGTTAATGTCAGCATATCTTAATGTGCATCCATCACCCTCTTTTCCGTTTCCTTCCTTGCTGTATATCTCTTTGAATTTAATTTACTTTCTCTTCCATTCTTTCAGGATGGCCACCAAGAAAGGAAAAGAGAAAGCTACTTCCAAACCACCAGCAAAAAGAGGAATTAAAAGAACATTAGTGGCAGAGCCTTCTTCCACCGCAGTCAAGCCCTCAACAAAAAGAGTTAAGAGGATATTGCCACCTTTGTTGAGCCACAAATTGAACGAAGACAATGGGATTTCCTACGGAGATAGCCAAGGCAGGTCAATCTTTCTTGGGTAGTTGAGTTCTACTCCAACTTCTACATACCGACCCTGCAGTCTATTTATGTCCGGCAGAAGCAAGTGCCCATTACAGAAGAGGCCATCCAGCAAGCTCTGAGTCTTCCCCCTTTTCCAGCAAGAATGGACGCTTTTCAAGAAGCCACCCTTCAGCTCCAGAGATACCAATTTGACTGGGACTCCGTTCTTGGAGTCATTGCATTACCTGGCAGTTGTTGGATCTACGGATACCACCGTACCCGCCCTAAGGGAATCTTGGCTTCCGCACTTACTTTGGAGGTTCGCGTATGGGCACAGATCATGTCCCATTACGTCTTTCCGAGCACTCATGAGTCCTCCTTCACTGCAGACATGGCTGTTCTACTATGGTGCATCCTTACAGACCAACCTCTGAATCTCTCAAGACACATCCGGAATGCCATGGAGCACGTACAAATCGTGGGCAACCTACCTTTTCGCGCCCTGGTCTCAGATCTTGTCTCAGCAGCCGGAGTCTCCTACAGAGCTAGGGACACCAAAGCTATGCTTCCACGGGATGATCAATATGTCCCTAACGGGAAATACCTCAGACTTTCAGCAGCCACTACAAGCCAGCCTACTAAGCCAATTGAAGATATTCCTTCTTCAACACCACAAGCATCTACATTTGAGAAATTGCTCCGGCATGAACAGAAAGCTAAGATGAGAGAGCGTCGTAACAAGCGCCGATTCACATACCTCAAGGAGCTGATCATGGGCAAATTCAAGGACTCAGACACTCCAGACTCCACTTCTTTTACCAGCACCGGGAGCCATGATAGTCCTGACTGTGGAGATACTGCCACCAGCCCACCCCTGTTCCTGACAGATGGCACCGAGGATGGTGCAAAGCCTTAAGTGTGGGGAGGTCGGTCAGTACCTGACTTCCGGAGGTAATTTCTCTTCTCTATACACCAATAATTAGGATATTTTAGTTAGATTTTCTTTCTTTTATAGAATAGAATAAATTGCATAGGTTAGAACAGTTGCATGCATGTTCTACTTGATTGAAAAGACAATAAGTTTCTTTTAAAAATCTATCTTTGGAAAAATAAATTTCACTAATTTTTCAATTTTTTTTTATAAATCTGCTTGAGTTGTATTTGGAACATGATGTTTAAGCTAAAGAACACACAACCTGTGAAAGATTTGAGCCTTTATGTATGGTTACATTATTTAACCATAATTATTTTATTCTTGTGTGTTTACTTCTCTATGATTGTAATCTATATTTTGTTTTATCTTATATGTCCAATATTTATTATATTTACATGCTTGCACATGATTGAGGCCATTATTTGTTTAAACTCACTTATCCAAATCAAGCCTACCCTTTTCAATTACCCTTGTTAACCACTTTGAGCCTTTAAAACCCCATTTGTTCTATATTTTACCACATTACTAACTTTAAGCTGAAAAACAATTGCATATCCTAAATTGAATCTTTGGTTAGCTTAAGATAAAATAGTGTGTGCTAGTTAAGTATGGGAAATTGTGGGAACAAAAGTTGTTAAGGGGATGTGTCATGAAAATTTAAAGGGAATTTGGATACCTATTCATGTGAAACTATAAGAATCAAAAATCTATGTGCGTTGATAAGCTTTATTTATTTCAATTCAAAAAAAAAAAAGAGAAAAAAGATGATAAACAAATAAATAAGGGGACAAAATTACCCCAATGTTAAATTCAGAATTCAAAGATCAATGCACATATGATAGAATTAAAATACAAAGTTGAAACATGAGTATGGGTTGAAAAAGGGAATTACAGGTAGCTAGGCATGAATTTAAAAGTATATAGAATATATGTATATTAGGAGAGAGCTTAGGTTAATTAAAGATTCAATTTATAAAGATCACTTAGCCATATGTATACCCTTACCTGCACCTTGGCCCCATTACAACCCTGAAAAGACCTCACGATGTTTGCATTGATATATTAACTGTTGTTGATTGGTTAGGAGAAAAACAAAAGTTGGAAAACATGACTAGAGAAGAATAGAGCGATTACCTTATACACTAGAGATTAGAGCGTACATACATTATCAGTGAGGGTTCAATTCTTGAATTTTCATGTTTCCTGCTTTCATAAGCTATCTTCTTGCACTTTTATCGGTTTTATTGTATAATGATAGAATTAGTGGAATTTGATTTGTAATTGTTTTGAAGGGCTTATTTACTTTTGATCAAGTGGACAATAATCATATAGTTGCATTTATTTATATATGTAGGATTGCATTGCATTTCATGAGTTTCTACATGTTCATACTCATTTCCTTGTCTCCTTCAATTTAGCATGAGGACATACTAATGTTTAAGTGTGAGGAGGTTGATAAACCACTATTTTATAGTTTATATTGTGTTTAATTGTGTGGTTTTGTCATGATCCTTACCCACTTATTCATCAATTTAGCATGCATTTAGATTTCCTTTCTAAATTTGGTACATGTTTGAAAATTGCTTCCTAGAGACTGTAATTGTTTAATTTTAATTCTCCTTTATTCCATTCGATGCCGTGATCTGTGTGTCAAGTGTTTCAGGCTTTATATGGCATGAAGAGATGGAGATTGGAGAGGAAGCTAGCAAAAATGGAAGGAACACAAGAATTCGAGGAGATAACCAGCGAGAAGTGACGCGGTCGCATGGCTCACGCGACCGCGCGAAGGAGCGCAAATCGCAGTGACGGGGCCATGCGGATTGGAAAGCGCAAGTGACGCGGTAGCGTGGACGACGCAAACGCGTGGAGAGGAATAAGCGCAAGCGACGCGTCCGCATGGATGACGGGATCGCGTGACATGTGCGATTTGCATAATCTGTAGAATTTGCTGGGGGCGATTTTGGACCTTATTTCGGCCCAATTTTCGGCCCGGAACAGCAAACTAGAGTCAGAGAATATGCAGAAACAACAGACACATTCATTCAGTAGTTTTTAGATCTAGTTTTACTCTCTTAGGTTTTTAAGATTCTAATTTTGAATTGATCTGAGCATTGGAACATTGAGAAGAGTTATTTCCCTCATCAAGACTTCGTCATTCTAGTTCATTTTCTTAACTTGGTTTCATTCTTCCATGTTCCTTGCTTTGTTCAATTTTGTATTTGAATGCTTTTATGATTAATTAATGCAAGGATTATTTCTTTTTAATTCAATTTCAATTCCAATAATCATGTCTTCTTTTAATTCCCTTTCATGTGCTATGGATTCTTTATTTACAATGCGTGAGTAGTTTCCTTACCTGATGGGGAGTTGATTAAAAGGAACTCTTGAGTTGGAAGGATTGAAGGAAAAAATTTGTAGTTGGGTTAAATGTTGGATTGCTATCCTGTCACCAACGCCAATCCCTTTGAACTAAGTGGGTTGCAACTTGTGAACAGATCTGGCATTCCAACTTGTTTGACTTTCCCTTACCTAGTAAAGGATAACCAAATAGAGTAACCGTTAATTATAAATCAATCTTGAAAATCACTCCATCAATGATAGAGATTCTAACTAATCAATTTCCAGTCAAGGCTTTTATTTATATTATTTAAAATTCCTCAATTTAAATTCCAATTTACTTAGCTCAACTTCTTGGAACATCTGATTAATAAAACAGCACACTTTTCTGCAACTCATTGGGAGACGACCTGAGACTTAAAACTCCCAGTAATTTTAATTTAAACTCTCTGTGACATATTTCTAAATTGATAGGCAGATTTTCGGTGAGTTAAGAACTATACTTGCAACGTAACCATTTTTATAAATTTTTAATTCACCAGCTTCTGCTTCCCATCACTTACCTTAAGGATAATCAGAAGATCCCAGACATCATTGCAAGGGAACTCACTTCCCAACAGGAGGAGCAGCTGCTTAGTGTGCTGAAAGCCACAAGAAAGCAATTGGGTGGAGCTTGGTAGATATAGTAGGCATCAGCCCTTAAGTCTGTGAGCACTGCATATTTTTAGAAGAGGGAACAAGGCCTGTCCGTCAACCTCAAAAGCGGCTGAACCCCACCATTCTGGAGGTTGTCAAGAAGGAAGTGACCAGACTACTTGAAGTTGACATCATCTATCCAATCTTGGATAATGAGAGGGTCAGCCCAATACAGGTGGTACCAAAGAAGTTTGGTGTCACAATAGTGAAGAATGAGCATGGGGAACTCATTGCTACTAGAGTGCAAAACTCCTGGAGGGTGTGCATTGATTATAGATGCCTCAACCAGGCTACTCACAAGGATTACTACCCCCTTCCTTTCATCGATCAGATACTTGATCGCCTGTCAGGTAAATCACATTACTTTTTTCTAGATGGTTACACTGGTTATTTTCAAATTCATATAGCTCCTGAGGATCAGGAGAAAACTACTTTTACATGTCCCTTCGGAATGTATGCATATAAGAGAATGCCTTTTGGCTTATGTAATGCACCGGCTACGTTCCAAAGATGCATGATGAGTATTTTCTCTGATCTCCTTGAGAACTGTATGGAGGTTTTCATGGATGACTTTAGTGTGTATGGTGATTCTTTTGACCTTTGCTTGGATGGTTTAGCTAGAGTATTAGACAGGTGTGTTAGTTTAAATCTTGTACTGAATTTTGAAAAATTTCATTTTATGGTAAAACAAGGTATTGTTCTAGGAAATGTTGTTTCTAATACTGGTATTTCAGTTGATCCAACAAAGGTAGATGTCGTTTCTGGTTTACCTTAACCCTCCTCTGTGAGGGAAGACCATTCGTTTCTTGGTCATGCAGGTTTCTACCGGCGATTCATCAAGGACTTCAGTAAGGTAGCACTGCCTTTATCCCGACTGCTGCAGAAGGATGTTGAGTTCGAGCTGAGCAAGATTGTATGGAAGCGTTTGGTAAGGTGAAGACTGCTTTGACCCAAGCCCCTATTGTGAGAGGACCGGACTGGAGTCAACCGTTTGAGATTATGTGTGACGCCTCCAATTATGCAGTGGGAGCGGCGCTGGCTCAGCGTGATGGTAATGACCCTTTTATAATTGCCTATTCTTATAAGACCTTAGATGCCGCTCAGTCTAATTATACTACCACTGAAAAAGAGCTTCTAGCTATTGTTTTTGCTTTGGATAAATTTCGAGCCTATTTACTTGGTACTAAGGTGGTAGTATACTTAGACCATGCAGCCCTAAAATATTTATTAGCTAAGAAAGAGTCCAAACCAAGGCTAATACATTGAATATTGTTGCTGCAAGAATTTGATTTAGAAATTAAAGATAGAAGTGGTTCCCAGAATTTAGTGGTAGACCACTTGAGTCGCCTAGAGCACATTAAGAATGACTTCACTCCTATCAATGATGCTTTTCCGTTTGATAGCTTGCACGCAATATCTAAAGTAGTTCCTTAGAACGCACCTATAGCTAATTATTTGGTTAGTCGCACCTTCCCTCCTAATTTTACTAAACATCAGAGGGACAAGCTTAAAAGCGAGTCCAAATACTATATATGGGATGACCCATATTATGGAGATATGGTGCTGACCAGATAATTAGAAGGTGTGTAACACAATCCAAATTCCAGCCCATTTTAGAGGCCTGCCACTCTTTAGAGAGTGGTGGACATTTTGTCCTCAAAGAATAGCTAGAAAAATTTTAGACTGTGGATTCTGGTGGCCCACACTATTTAAGGATGCAACTGCTTTTTGTGATTCTTGCCCTTCATGCCAGAGGTTTGGGAACATATCCAAGAGGGATGAGACAACTTATGTTGTTCTGTGAAATATTTGATGTTTAGGGTATTGACTTCATGTGTCCATTTCCAAATTCTAATGGTTTCTTATATGTACTGTTAGCTGTTCATTATGTTTCTAAATGGGTGTAAGCAATTCCCACCCGTACTGATGATGCTAACACTGTTGTCTCTTTTGTTCGAAATAATATTATTTGTCGCCTTGGATCACCACGAGCAATCTTCATTGATCAAGGAACTCACTTCTGTAACAGGAGATTAACAGATCTACTGAAGAGACATGGCATTGTTCACAAGGTGGCAACAGCCTACCACCACCAGACCAATGGAAAGGCTGAGGTGTCTAACAGAGAGATAAAGCATATCCTGGAGAAGGTAGTCAAGCCTCATCAAAAGGACTGGAGTTCCAGGCTTGCAGATGCGCTTTGGGCTTACCGAACAGGGTACAATACACCAATCAGAATAAGTCCCTTCCGCCTAGTCTATGGAAAGGTTTGCCACCTCCCAGTGGAGGTGGAGCACAAAGCTTTCTGGGCGGTACAGGAATATAACCTAGGATTGGCAGGAGCCGGAGTTGAGAGAAAGCTGCAACTACAAGAACTGGAGTGCCTTCGCTTAGAAGCATACGAGAACTCCAGGCTATACAAAGAGAAGGTGAGGGCTGTACATGACAAGAATATCAAGCGGCAAGAGTTCTGACCTGGGGATTTGGTTCTTCTCTACAACTCCAGGCTGAGACTTATGCCAGGTAAATGGCGCTCCAGATGGGAAGTCCCCTACAGAGTGGAAAAGGCTGAGCCATATGGCGTTTTCCACTTGAGTCACCCTTCGAGCCCTAACATCCTCAAGGTCAATGGCCACCGCTTGAAGCTTTAGCATGGTGAGAAGGTGAAGGACAACAAGGAGCTGGAGATCTTCCTCTTGGAGGATCCACCAACAGAAGAAGACTGAGCTTCTGGACCGTCCAACTTAAGGACGTTAAAGCAAAGTGCTAGGTGGGAGACAACCCACCATGGTATGACCATCCCTTTTCCTTCTTAGTTTTACATTATCTCATCTTTACCTGTGTTGATTCATATATCAAACATCATTCCTGCATTCTGCATAAAAAAAGGGGGGGCACGACGCGTAAGCGTCTATGACGCGCTCGCGTCAAGAATGAATACGCCCCACACTGGTATTGCCCAGAATGTTATAGGTGAAGCGTGCCTTGCGCACAAACCAGTGCACGCATACGCATCCGTGCCACCTCCGTGCCCCCTGCTGTTTCCTAAGCCATGCGTACGCGTCTAGGACGCGTCCGCGTGCACCTGACTATCGGCGTAAAACACTGATCGAACAGAATGTTATGATTCCATGGAACTGGATTGTCGCCTCTAGCACCACCAGTGGCGACGTGTACGCGTGCCTAACATGCCCGCGTCACTGTGACCCACCCTTCACACGCGTAAGCGTGCTGCATCCGTACGCGTGGGTCTGTCTAACGGCGTAAACGAGCATCAACAGAGAGTTCAGCTGGTGTGAGGTTGGCTTCGTGTAAATCGCACAAATGCTGGTCACGTGTCCACGTGAATGGCACGTACGTGCCCCTTACCTATCCGCTGGCCAATGCGTCCGCGCACGCGATGCATCCGTGTCCGTTTCTCTGTGACGCCCTACTTGTGCGCTGCCCTGTTCAGCGCTCCAAAATCTTTTCTTTTCTTTCTTCTTTCTTTCTTATCTTTTTGTTTTCAATCCTAATTCTTTCTTCTTCTCCCTCTTACTCTTTTCTTCATTATTCTTCTTCCCTCTCTCTTTACCTCTTCTTCCTCTACTCTTCCTACTCTTATCGCACTCTCATTACTTCCATATTTTCATCTTCTTCTTCTTAAGGTTTTCTTTCTTTTCCTTTTCTATTTTATATTTTTGCAATCTCATGTAGATATATTGAGGAATGATTTGACAATTGATCTTATTAATTTTGTGTTGCATACACGCTTGGTTTCATTACTTTACTTCACATGTTTTCCATGCATACCACGTGTTTGTGAAAAAACCCTTATGGCAGTGTGGTGCACGAAATGTGAATCACACTTTTCACAACTCGTACCACTAACCAGCAAGTGCACTGGGTCGTCCAAGTAATACCTTACGTGAGTAAGGGTCGAATCCCACGGAGATTGTTAGTTTGAAGCAAGCTATGGTTATCTTGCAATTCTTAGTCAGGAAGTCAATTATATTTATCAAGTGAATTGCGAATGAACAAGAGAGCATGGGTTAAAAGTTACTTGTTATGCAGTAATGGAGAATATGTTGGAGTTTTGGAGATGCTTTGTCTTCTGAATCTCTGCTTTCCTCTGTCCTCTGATTCATGCACGCACGTCCTTCTATGGGAAGCTGTGTGTTGGGGCATCACCGTTGTCAATGGTTACATCCCCTCCTCTTGTAAAAATGATCCAAATGCTCTGTCACAGCACGGCTAATCATCTGAGGTTCCCGATCATGCTGGAATAGGATTTACCCTCCTTTTGCGTCTGTCACTACGCCCAGCACTCGCGAGTTTGAAGCTCGTCACAGTCATTCAATCCCTGAATCCTACTCGGAATACCACAGACAAGGTTTAGACTTTCCAGATTCTCATGAATGCCGCCATCAATCTAGCTTATACCACGGAGATTCTGATTAAGGAATCTAAGAGATATTCATTCAATCTGATGTAGAACGGAGGTGGTTGTCAGACACACATTCATGGATTGAGGAAGGTGATGAGTGTCACTGATCATCACCTTCTCCATAATTAGGCGCGAATGGATATCTTAGATAGGAACATGCATGTTTGAATGGAAAACAGAAATACTTGCATTAATTCATCGAGACACAGCAGAGCTCCTCACCCCCAACAATGGAGTTTAGAGACTCATGCTGTCAAAGAGTACAAAGTTTTGATCTAAAAATGTCATGAGATCCAAAATAAGTCTCTAAAAGTTGTTTAAATACTAAACTAGTAGCCTAGGTTTACAAAAAGTGAGTAGACTATGACAGATGGTGCAGAGATCCACTTCTGGGGCCCACTTGGTATGTGCTGGGGCTGAGACTTAAGCAATTCATGTGCATAAGGCCATTTTGGGCGTTCAACGCCAGGTTTGGATCCATTTCTGGCGTTGAACTCCAACTTTTAATCCTTTTCTGGCGCTGGACGCCAGAATTGGGCAAAGAACTGGCGTTGAATGCCAGTTTACGTCGTCTATCCTTGAGCAAAGTATGGACTATTATATATTGCTGGAAAGCCCTGGATGTTTACTTTCAACCGCAATTGGAAGCACGCTATTTCGACTTCTGTAGCTCCAGAAAATCCACTTTGAGTGCAGGGAGGTCAGAATCCAACAGCATCAGCAGTCCTTTTTCAGCCTGAATCAGATTTTTGCTCAGCTCCCTCAATTTCAGCCAGAAAAATACCTGAAATTACAGAAAAATACACAACTCATAGTAAAGTCCAGAAATATGAATTTTTCCTAAAAACTAATGAAAATAAACAAAAAACTAACTAAAACATACTAAAAACTATATGAAATTAACCCCAAAAAGCGTATAAAATATCCGCTCATCACAACACCAAACTTAAACTGTTGCTTGTCCTCAAGCAACTAGATAAATAAAATAGAAGACTAATGGGTTGAGAAGCAATAATATCTCAGAGTTTTCGAGTGAAGCTCAGATTCTAATTAGATGAGCGGGACTAGTAGTTTTTTGCTTCCGAACAGTTTTGGCATCTCACTTTATCCATTGAAGCTCAGAGTGATTGGCATCTATAAGAACTTAGAATTCAGATAGTGTTATTGATTCTCCTATTTTAGTATGATGATTCTTGAACACAGCTATTTCATGAGTCTTGGCCGTGGCCCTAAGCACTTTGTTTTCCAGTATTACCACCGGATACATAAATGCAACAGACACATAATTGGGTGAACCCTTTGGATTGTGACTCAGCTTTGCTAAAGTCCCCAATTAGAGGTGTCCAGAGTTCTTAAGCACACTCTTCTTTCTGCTTTGGACCTTGACTTTAACCGCTCAGTCTCAAGTTTTCACTTGACACCTTCACGCCACAAGCACATGGTTAGGGACAGCTTGATTTAGCCGCTTGATTTATTCCCTGCTTTTTCTTGCTTCAAGAATCATTTTTATGATTTTTCAGATTATCAATAACATGTCTCATGTTCACCATTCTTTCAAGAGCCAACATATTTAACAGTCTTAAACAACAAATTCAAAAGACATATGCACTGTTCAAGCATTCATTCAGAAGACAGAAAGTATTGCCACCACATGTAACTAATGAGAATTTCTCTTATTAAAACTCGAAATTTTATTGCCTCTTATTCAAAAGATCTACTATTTTATTCATGTTTGCTAATGATGAGAAAAATAAACTATGACTTAATTGGAGATAAAATCAAAATAGATACTAATTACTACTATATGACTCCTAAGGTGAACTTCTATAACGACACTATCACAGAGTTAAAGCAGAAATTGGAATTTAACAACCTTTGTTCTGGGAAATGGGTGTTCCTCTGATCCGTGGGGTGCTTGATTCTTCAAGAGAAAACTTCTGGCGCTTCAATTCCCTTAAGTCACGCCCTTGCTCATCTTGTTCTTTAAACATATAGGTCAGCATTTGACTGTGTTCCTTCTGTTCTTTTATTATTTGCTCCATAGCTTCCCGGATCTTGGTGACAGACGTCTCAAGATACTCCCAGTATTCAGATTGAGGGATTTCTCGGAGAAATTCCTGTGTTTTCTTCTTGGTGGGATCCTCCTGCGCTTGTTGTTTTTCCATTGATGCTTTGGTGATTGGTTTCTCAACTGAGATATACTCAGTTATTCCCATTCTTACTCCGGCGTCCTTGCAGAGCAGAGAAATCACGCTTGGATAAGCCAACCTGGCCTCTTTAGAATTTTTGTTAGCAATTTTGTAGAATTCAGCTGAGATCAGCTGATGAACCTCCACTTCCTTTCCCATCATGATGCAATGGATCATCACTGCTCTTTTAACTGTGACTTCAGAACGGTTGCTAGTAGGCAACAGAGAATGCCCAATGAAGTCCAGCCATCCTCTGGCGACTGGTTTGAGATCCTCTCTCTTGAGTTGATTTGGGACACCCTTTGTGTTGGTGGTCCACCTGGCTCCAGGGATACATATGTCCTCTAGAATCTTATCCAGGCCCTTGTCTGTTCTCATCATTCTCCTGTTGAAGGAGTCTGGATCGTCTTTCAGCTGAGGTAGCTTTAAGATCTCTCTGATCTTATCAGGGATGGTATGAACAATCTTTCCTCTGACCATGGTCCGATATTCATAGAAAGCAGTTCCAGATAGTTTTTGCTTGTCAGTCTGCCACATATTAGCATAGAACTCCTGGACTATATTCCTTCCCACTTTCGTTTCAGGATTAGCTAGGACTTCCCAGTTCCTGATTCGAATTTGCTCCTGGATCTCCGGATATTCATCTTCTTTCAGATCAAATCTAACTTCCGCGATCACTGATCTCAGACCCATTATTTTGTTATAATGGTCTGAATGTTCTTTAGATAAGAACTTCCCTTGATTCCAAAGTGGTTTTGGAACGCTCTCTTTCTTGCCTCTTGGAGTGGGTTGTTTTCCTTTGGGAGTCATGATCTTAGTGATCGCGGATAAACACACCAAACTTAGAGGTTTGCTTGTCCTCAAGCAAAAGAAAAGAAAGGAAAGGGATAGAAGGAGAGCTAGGTGCAATTGTTGATGGGAGGGGAGGGAGGCCGAACTCAAATTTATAGGGGGGAGGGTGGGTTTTCGAAAAAGAAGAGATAAAGATATGATAAAAAGATTTATTTGGAAAAGATAAGATAGAAGATATGATAAGAGAAGATATAGTTTAAAATTGAGAGGATATGAAAGATTTTTGAAAAAGATAGATTTAGATTTTGAAAAAGATAAAGTGGAGGTTTTGAAAAGGATATTGATGAGTTGAAAAGATAGATTTGTAAAAAAAGTTTTGAAAAGAGTTGGATTGAATTTGCAAAGAGGCCTGGTGCTTATGGATTAAAATACATTTGATATTTTTAGGGTAGGGTTTTTAGAAATTATGGAATTTAGAAATCAAGGTTCTTAACATGTTTATGCAAGAAATCATGTATTGAAGTATGAAAATCAAGATTTAGAATGAAAAAATTTGAATAAAAATGAGTTTTGTCTCCTCCCTGTCATCCTGGCGTTTGAACGCCCAAACACTGCCTGTTTTGGGCGTTCAACGCCCAAATGCTGCTCTCCTGGGCGTTCAACGCCCAGCTGCTGCCATTACTGGCGTTCAACGCCCAGTGGGTGCCCATTTCTGGCGTTGAACGCCCAGATTGCTACCATTACTGGCGTTCAACGCCCAGTGGATGCCCATTTTGGGCGTTGAACGCCCAAAATACACTTTTACTGGTGTTTTCTTGCCAGTGAGCTCTTTTTCTCTGTTTTGTGTGCCGAATCCTTCTGTAACTCTGTGGACTTATACAAATGATTCCTCACCTTAGTGTCAGTGAACTTTATATAAACAAATAAAAATAAAAATAGAGCAAAATGCTTAGAGGATTGTTGCCCCATGGTTGGGTTGCCTCCCAACAAGCGCTTCTTTATTGTCTTTAGCTGAACCTTGCTGAGCTTTTAATCTAGCTTCAGCCTTGAGCATTCTTGCTCAATGTTTCCTTCAAGATAATGCTTGATTCTCTGTCCATTGACAATGAACTTCTTATTAGAATCAATATCTTGAAGCTCCACATAACCATATGGTGATACACTTGTAATCACGTATGGTCCCCTCCACCGGGATTTCAGTTTCCCGGGGAATAGCCTGAGTCTAGAGTTAAACAACAGAACCTTCTGTCCTGGTTCAAAGATTCTAGATAACAGTTTTCTGTCATGCCACTTTTTTTATTTCTCTTTATAAAGCTTGGCATTTTCGAAAGCTGTGAATCTGAATTCCTCTAGCTCATTTAGCTGGAGCAATCGTTTTTCTCCTGCTAATTTGGCATCAAAGTTTAGGAATCTGGTTGCCCAATAGGCCTTATGTTCTAGTTCCACGGGCAGGTGACATGCCTTACCATACACGAGTTGGTATGGAGAGGTCCCTATAGGGGTCTTGAATGCTGTTTTGTAAGCCCACAGAGCATCATCCAAGCTCCGTGCCCAATCCTTTCTACGGGTATTTACTGTCCGTTCCAGAATTCTCTTTAATTCTCTGTTAGAGACTTCAGCTTGCCCATTAGTTTGTGGATGATATGGAGTGGCCACCTTGTGGCGAATCCCATACCGAACCATGGCAGATTAAAGCTGTTTATTGTAGAAGTGGGTGCCCCCATCACTAATTAGTACTCTAGGGACACCGAACCTGCTAAAGATATATTTCTGGAGGAACTTCAGCACCGTTTTAGTATCATTGGTGGGTGTGGCAATGGCCTCAACCCATTTTGATACATAATCAACTGCCACCAGAATATAAGTGTTCGAGTATGATGGTGGGAAAGGTCCCATGAAGTCAATTCCCCATACGTCAAACAACTCAATCTCCAAGATTCCTTGTTGAGGCATGGCGTAACCATGAGGCAGATTGCCAGCTCTTTGGCAACTGTCACAGTTACGTACAAACTCTCGGGAATCTTTATAGAGTGTGGGCCAATAGAAGCCATATTGGAGGACCTTGGTGGCTGTTCGCTCACCTCCGAAATGGCCTCCATATTGTGATCCATGGCAATGCCATTGGATCCTCTATGCTTCTTCTCTAGGCACACACCTACAGATTATTCCGTCTGCACATCTCTTAAAGAGATAGGGTTCATCCCACAAGTGGTACTTTGCATCAGTAATTAATTTCTTCTTTTGTATCCTGTTGTACTCCTTGGGTATGAACCTTGCAGCTTTATAGTTTGCAATATCGGAAACCATGGTGTTTCCTGAATGGCAAATAAATGCTCATCCGGAAAAGTCTCAGAGATCTCAAGAGAGGGGAGGGGCGTCCCTTCTACTGGCTCTATCCGGGACAGATGATCAGCTACTTGGTTCTCTGTCCCTTTTCTGTCTCTTATTTCTATATCAAACTCTTGCAGAAGCAACACCCTTTGTGAGTAGATATTTAAGAGCAGCATGATCAGTATACACAATCACTTTTGATCCTACTAAGTATGATCTGAACTTGTCAATGGCGTAAACCACTGCAAGTAATTCTTTTTCTGTGGTTGCGTAGTTTTTCTGGGCATCATTTAAAATGCGACTAGCATAATAAATGACATGCAGAAGCTTGTCATGCCTCTGTCCCAATACTGCACCAATGGCGTGATCACTGGCATCACACATTAGCTCAAATGGTAACGTCCAGTCTGGTGCAGAAATGACTGGTGCTGTGACCAGCTTAGCTTTCAGCATTTCAAACGCCTGCAGGCACTCTGTGTCAAAACAAAAATGGCATGTCAGCAGCTAGCAGATTGCTTAGAGGTTTTGCGATTTTTGAAAAATCCTTTATAAACCTCCTATAGAATCCTGCATGCCCCAGAAAGCTTCTGATTGCCTTAACATTGGCAGGTGGTGGTAATTTTTCAATTACCTCTATTTTTGCTTGATCCACCTCTATTCCCTTGTTTGAAATTTTATGCCCAAGAACAATCCCTTCAGTTACCATGAAGTGACATTTTTCCCAGTTTAAAACTAGGTTGGTTTCTTGGCATCTTTTCAGAACAAGTTTCAGGTGATCAAGACAGGAGCTGAATGAGTCTCCATATACTGAGAAGTCATCCATGAAGACTTCCAGAAATTTTTCCACCATATCAGAGAAAATAGAGAGCATGCATTGCTGGAAGGTTGCAGGCGTATTACACAGCCCAAATGGCATCCTTCTATAAGCAAACACTCCAGATGGACATGTGAATGTTGTTTTCTCTTGATCCTGAGGATCTACTGCAATCTGGTTATAGCCTGAGTAGCCGTCCAAAAAGCAGTAATAATCATGACCTGCTAGTCTTTCTAGCATCTGGTCTATGAATGGTAAAGGAAAATGATCCTTTCTGGTGGCTGTATTGAGCCTTCTGTAGTCAATACACATGCGCCACCCTATAACTGTTCTTGTAGGAACCAGTTCATTTTTTTCATTATGAATCACTGTCATGCCTCCCTTTTTTTGGACGACTTGGACAGGGCTCACCCAGGGGCTATCAGAAATAGGATAAATAATCCCAGCCTCTAGTAATTTGGTGACCTCTTTCTGCACCACTTCTTTCATGGATGGATTTAGCCGCCTCTGTGGTTGAACCACTAGTTTGGCATTATCCTCCAATAAGATTTTGTGCATGCATCTAGCTGGGCTTATGCCCTTAAGGTCACCTATGGACCACCCAAGAGCTATCTTGTGTGTCCTTAGCACTTGAATAAGTGCCTCCTCTTCTTGTGAATTTAAAGCAGAGCTTAAGATCACTGGAATAGTGTCACCTTCTCCCAGAAATGCATATTTCAAGGATGGTGGTAATGGCTTGAGCTCGGGTTTAGGAGGTTTTTCCTCTTCCAGAAGAAATTTCAGAGGCTCTTTCATGTCCTCTGAATCCTCTAAATCAGGCTGAACATCTTTAAAGATGTTTTCTAACTCTGATTCAAGACTCTCAGCCATGTTGATCTCTTCTACCAAAGAGTCAATAAGATCAACTTTCTTGCAGTCTTTTGATGTGTCTGGATGCTACATGGCTTTGACAGCGTTCAACTTAAACTCATCATCATTGACTCTCAGGGTTATTTCCCCCTGTTGGACGTCAATGAGGGATCGTCCAGTTGCTAGGAAGGGTCTTCCTAGAATGAGAGTAGCACTCTTGTGCTCCTCCATTTCCAACACAACAAAGTCAGTGGGAAAGGCGAATGGCCCAACTCTGACAATCATGTCTTCAATCACGCCTGATTGGTATTTAGTGGAGCCATCAACAAGTTGGAGACATATCCTGGTTGGTTTAACTTCTTCAGTTAAGCCAAGCTTTCTGATAGTGGATGCAGGTATTAGGTTGATGCTTGCCCCAAGATCGCATAAAGCTGTCTTGGTGCATTGACCTTCTAATATGCATGGTATCAGAAAACTCCCAGGATCTTTGAGCTTCTCAGGAAAGTTTTTCAGAATGACTGCACTGCATTCTTCAGTGAGGAGAACTCTTTCTGTTTCTCTCCAATCCTTTTTATGACTCAAGATCTCTTTCATGAACTTGGCATAAGAAGGTATTTCCTTAAGTGCTTCTGCAAATGGAATCTTTATTTCAAGAGTCCTGAGGTAATCTGCAAAGCGAGCAAATTGCTTATCCTGCTCCTCTTTCCGGAGTTTTTGAGGATAAGGTATCTTGGCTTTATATTCTTCAACCTTAGTTGCTGTAGGTTTATTGCCTACAGAAGTGGTTGAAGAAGCCTTTTTAGAGGGGTTGTCATCAGCATGTGTGTGTGTCTGATCCCTCACTGGCAATTGAGTGCCAGAGTTAGAAGCTGGAGTGACGTGAGATGCCAACTCATTGTCTGTTTCTGGCGTCTGAACGCCAGAACTGTGCCCATTTTGGGCGTTCAGTGCCAGGTCTTCCCCATTTTGGGCGTTCAATGCCAGATTCTTGCCTATTTCTGGCGTTGAACGCCAGTCCTGCCTTGTTTCTGGCATTGAACGCCAGTCCTGAGCATGGTCTGGGCGTTCAGCGCCAGCCTTCCACCAAATTTCTGGCGTTTTAGTTCCAGAATTACTTTTCCCTGGGCTCTTACTGTCCTCAGGTGAATTTTGGGTGGTTTGCTCATTTCTTAGCTTTTTGCTGCTTTGAGGTGGGGTATTTAATGTTTTCCCACTTCTTAGTTGAACTGCTTGGCATTCTTCTGTTATTTGCCTTGACAGCTGCTGCTTTGTTTGCTTAAACTGTTCGTCCATATGTATATTAGCCATCCGTGTCTCTTGTAACCTATCCTTGAATTTGGCTAACTGCTTTGTTAGAAAGTCCAATTGCTGATTGAATTCAGCAGCTTGTTTTACAGGACTGAGTTCAGCAGTTGCTGTTTTAACCTCTTCTTTCATGGAAGGGTCACTGCTTAGGTACAGATGCTGATTCCTGGCAACTGTATCAATGAGCTCTTGAGCCTCTTCAATTGTTTTCTCATGTGGATAGATCCACCAGCTAAGTAATCTAGAGACATCTGAGCTCCTTCTGCAAGCCCATAATAGAAGATGTCTAACTGAACCCACTCTGAAAATATTTCAGAGGGGCATTTTCGTAGCATCTCTCTGTATCTCTCCCAGGCATCATAAAGAGATTCATTATCTCTTTGTTTAAAGCCTTGGATGTTCAGCCTTAGCTGTGTCATCCGTTTTGGGGGAAAGTATTGATTCAGGAATTTTTCTGTCAGCTGTTTCCATGTCCTTATGCTGGCCTTAGGTTGGTTATTTAACCACCTCTTAGCTTGATCTTTCACAGCAAATGGAAACAGTAATAGTCTGTAGACATCCTGATCTATTTCCTTATCATGTACTGTGTCAGCAATTTGTAAAAACTGTGCCAGAAACTCTGTAGGTTCTTCCTGTGGAAGACCGGAATACTAGCAATTTTGCTGCACCATGATAATGAGCTGAGGATTCAACTCAAAGCTACTCACTCCAATGGAGGGTATGCAGATGCTACTCCCATATGAAGCAGTGGAGGGGTTAGAATATGACCCCAGAGTCCTCCTGGACTGTTCATTTCCGCTTAGGTCCATGATGGAGAAAGGGAGATGATATAAAAATTATTTTTATTTATTTATTTATTTATTTATTTCGAAATCAAAATAAATCAAAATAAAATAAATAAAAATGAGTGAAAGATTTTCGAAAAAGTGAGGAGAGAGAAAGTGTTTAGGAGATTTTGAGAAGGATATGATGATTTTTGAAAAAGGTCTTAAATTTTGAAATAAAAATCTAAATTTTAGAAATAGATTTCGAAAAAGTTGCTTTAAAATAGAGAGAAAAGATATTTTTGAATTTTAAGAAGAGAGAGAAAAACAATAAGATAGCACAAGATTTAAAATTTTTAGATCTAATGCTCCTTGTTTTCGAAAATTTTTGGAGGAAAAACACCAAGGAACACCAAACTTAAAAATTTTAAGATCAAGACACAAGGAAAACTCACGAACACTTTGAAGACTCACAAGAACACAAGAACATGAAGGAAGAACACCAAACTTAAAATTTATAGAAAACCAAACTAAAATTTTTAAAAAACACAGAAAAATCAAGAAGAAAACACCAAACTTAAAGTTTGGCACAGGATTTAATAGAGAAATTATTTTTGAAAAATATTTTAAAAAGAAAATAAGGATTCTAAAATTTTAACACGACAATAATAAGAGACTCTAAACAAAAAAAAGAAATTTTTCCTAATCTAAGCAACAAAATAAACCGTTAGTTGTCCAAACACGAACAATCCCCGGTAACGGCGCCAAAAACATGGTGCACGAAATGTGAATCACACTTTTCACAACTCGTACCACTAACCAGCAAGTGCACTGGGTCGTCCAAGTAATACCTTACGTGAGTAAGGGTCGAATCCCACGGAGATTGTTGGTTTGAAGCAAGCTATGGTTATCTTGCACTTCTTAGTCAGGAAGTCAATTATATTTATCAAGTGAATTGCGAATGAACAAGAGAGCATGGGTTAAAAGTTACTTGTTATGCAGTAATGGAGAATATGTTGGAGTTTTGGAGATGCTTTGTCTTCTGAATCTCTACTTTCCTCTGTCCTCTGATTCATGCACGCACGTCCTTCTATGGCAAGCTGTGTGTTGGGGCATCACGTTGTCAATGATTACATCCCCTCCTCTTGTGAAAATGATCTAAATGCTCTGTCACAGCACGGCTAATCATCTGAGGTTCCCGATCGTGCTGGAATAGGATTCACCCTCCTTATGCGTCTGTCACTACGCCCAGCACTCACGAGTTTGAAGCTCGTCACAGTCATTCAATCCCTGAATCCTACTCGGAATACCACAGACAAGGTTTAGACTTTCCGGATTCTCATGAATGCCGCCATCAATCTAGCTTATACCACGGAGATTCTGATTAAGGAATCTAAGAGATATTCATTCAATCTGATATAGAACGGAGGTGGTTGTCAGACACACGTTCATGGATTGAGGAAGGTGATGAGTGTCACTGATCATCACCTTCTCCATAATTAGGCGCGAATGGATATCTTAGATAGGAACACGCATGTTTGAATGGAAAACAGAAATACTTGCATTAATTCATCGAGACACAGCAGAGCTCCTCACCCCCAACAATGGAGTTTAGAGACTCATGCCGTCAAAGAGTACAAAGTTTTGATCTAAAAATGTCATGAGATCCAAAATAAGTCTCAAAAAGTTGTTTAAATACTAAACTAGTAGCCTAGGTTTACAAAAAGTGAGTAGACTATGACAGATGGTGCAGAGATCCACTTCTGGGGCCCACTTGGTGTGTGCTGGGGCTGAGACTTAAGCAATTCACGTGCATAAGGCCATTTTGGGGGTTCAACGCCAGGTTTGGATCCATTTCTGGCGTTGAACTCCAACTTTTAATCCTTTTCTGGCGCTGGACGCTAGAATTGGGCAGAAAACTGGAGTTGAACGCCAGTTTACGTCATCTATCCTTGAACAAAATATGGACTATTATATATTTCTGGAAAGCCCTGGATGTCTACTTTCCAACGCAATTAGAAGCACGTCATTTCGAGTTCTGTAGCTCCAGAAAATCCACTTTGAGTGCAGGGAGGTCAGAATCCAACAGCATCAGCAGTCCTTTTTCAGCCTGAATCAGATTTTTGCTCAGCTCCCTAAATTTCAGCCAGAAAAATACACAACTCATACTAAAGTCCAGAAATATGAATTTTTCCTAAAAACTAATGAAAATAAACTAAAAACTAACTAAAACATACTAAAAACTATATGAAATTAAGCCCAAAAAGCGTATAAAATATCCACTCCTCACAGTACGAATTCCTAATTATCTTATTCTCCTACATTAATGCCTATCTTTCATAAAACCCTTGCACACCTTTATTTCTTGAATATGATTGTCAACATAAACGTGATTGTTAGCTTGTTACATGTGTTAATCATTTTTGCTATTGATGCTAGATCTATGCTTCTCATGCCTTTGCTTGCTTGCTTTTACACCTCTTGCATCTAATTGCTATAAAATGACCTCCTTGCCTTCAATTTCTGTCCTATATGCATGTAGTCGCGACCATGTATTTAAGACATTATCTCTTACCTTGGCATTGATTATCACTTGGACTTTCCCCTCCAGGTTCTGGCCACTTGAATTACATTTCCTTTTCTTTTCTCCCTTTTCAGGATGGGTACCAAGAAAGGAAAGGAGAAGGCTACTGACAAGACACCGGCAAGGCAGGGCACTAAAAGGACCTTGGCTAAGACACAACCCTCTACGAGCGTCAAGCCGCCCGTAAAACGGATCAAGAGAATCATCAAAGTTGACGAAGCGGGGAGAGCTTTTCATGCTAGGGACTCTGCACAGTTCACTAACCATTACCATGAGCAGATGTTCCCCATCTTGGCTGAGTGAAATTACAATAATGAGCACCTACTCATTCTTCCTACACACCTTGTGGATTTTGTGGAGCCCCGCATCAAAAGTAGACAGTGGGGATTCTTAAGGAGGCAGCCACGGGAGGCCAATCTATCATGGTAGTTGAATTCTACTCTAACTTTCACCTGCCGACCTTGCAGTTTGTTTATCTTCGTCAAAAGAAAGTTCCCGTCTCCGAGGGGGCCATTCAGCGTGTTTTGGATCTTCCACTCAGACCAGAGGGGTTGGACGCCTATCAAGAGGCCTCTCTCAAGCGCCAGACATATCAGTTCGACTGGAATAGCATCCTGGGTGTCATTGCAGAACCTGGCAGCAAATGGATCTACAGACAGGATCGAGCTCGACCTCAAAGCATCTCAGCTTCCGCCCTTACTTTCGAGGATCGCGTGTAGGCATAGATTATGTCCGACTATGTTTTCCTGAGCACTCACGAGTCCACCTTCAATGCAGATATGGCTGTCCTCATCTGGTGTATTCTCACCGAGCAACCTCTCAATCTACCAAGGCACATCCGGCAGGCCACGAGACACGTACAGATTTTGGGAAACCTCCCCTTTCCCGCATTGGTTTTGGATCTTGTCTTTGCAGCAGGTGTCTCCTCTAGGGCTAGGGATACCACAGCCATGATCCCATGGGCAAATCAGTATATCCCGAATGGGAAGTATGCCAGATCCCCAGTCCCCTCTACCAGCCGCCACCCAGGCCTATCTATGGACACCCTTCCTACTTCCGCTACAACATCACCCACACCTCCTACTCCACCCGCTACTCAGATGTCCCATCAGATTCTTCCGTGGTTAGACTGGCAAGACTGGCAGATGGAGCGAATGGAGCGCTGCAACAAGCACCGATACACCTATCTGAAGGAACTTATTGTTAGCACTCACCCACCTCCGAAAGATAAGGATACCCCAGACTCCACTTCCCCTACCAGCAGCGGGAGCCAGGCCGAGCCCATCTCTGGAGGTGATGCTACCAGCCCTGTAACGACCCAATTTTCAATATGTCTAAATCATACCGGAAACTGAGCGCTACCAAATTGTCTTTCTAATTATTATCTATTATTTATCTTATGAGCCTGATTCGCTGTTAAAAACGTAGTTAATTTGCGAGGTATTTTTTTCCAAAACATTTAAGTTGTCAGGCATGAACATACATAGATGATATCATAAGTAACAACAAGATAAGCAGTCAAAAGTAAACACACATTTATATAAATTCATACATCTCAAATAACTGATATCATTCAGTCATCCAGCCTTTATTAGATCATAGATCTTTAGTTAGAACACCCCTAGATATAGCTAGATAATAACCTTATACATATATATATATATATATATATACATACAACATCCCAGGCCCTGACCTGTTGATGAGCGGATAATTTATACGCTTTTTGACATTGTTTTTAGTATGTTTTTAGTAGGATCTAGTTACTTTTAGGGATGTTTTCATTAGTTTTTATGTTAAATTCACATTTCTGGACTTTACTATGAGTTTGTGTGTTTTTCTGTGATTTCAGGTATTTTCTGGCTGAAATTGAGGGACTTGAGCAAAAATCAGATTCAGAGGTTGAAGAAGGGCTGCTGATGTTGTTAGATTCTGACCTCCCTGCACTCAAAGTAGATTTGCTGGAGCAACAGAACTCGAAATGGCGCACTTCCAATTGCGTTGAAAAGTAGACATCCAGGGCTTTCCAACAATATATAATAGTCCATACTTTGGCCAAGTTTAGATGATGCAAACTGGCGTTCAACGCCAGTTCTCTGCCCAATTCTGGCGTCCAGCGCCAGAAAAGGATCCAAAACCAGAGTTGAACGCCCAAACGGGCACAAAAGCTGGCGTTCAACTCCAAGGAGGACCTCTACACGTGCAACACTCAAAGCTCAGCCCAAGCACACACCAAGTGGGCCCCGAAAGTGGATTTATGCATCAATTACTTACTTCTGTAAACCCTAGTAGCTAGTTTATTATAAATAGGACATTTCACTATTGTATTTGACATCTTTGAATCCTGGATTGTATTTTGATCCTGTGATCACGTTTTGGAGGCTGGCCATCTCGGCCATGCCTGGACCTTTCACTTATGTATTTTTAACGGTAGAGTTTCTACACTCCATAGATTAAGGTGTGGAGCTCTGCTGTTCCTCAAAGATTAATGCAAAGTACTACTGTTTTCTATTCAATTCATCTTATTTCGCTTCTAAGATATTCATTTGCACTTCAATTTGAATGTGATGAATGTGACAATCATCATCATTCCCTATGAACGCGTGCCTGACAACCACTTCCGTTCTACATTAGACTGAATGAGTATCTCTTAGATCTCTTAATCAGAATCTTCGTGGTGTAAGCTAGAATGATGGTGGCATTCAAGAGAATCCGGAAGGTCTAAACCTTGTCTGTGGTATTCCGAGTAGGATTCAATGATTGGATGACTGTGACGAGCTTCAAACTCGCGAGTGCTGGGCGTTAGTGACAGACGTAAAAGGATAGTAAATCCTATTCCAGCATGATCGAGAACCGACATATGAATAGCCGTGCCGTGACAGGGTGCGTTGATCATTTTCACTGAGAGGATAAGGTGAAACCATTGACAAGGGTGATGCCTCCAGACGATTAGCCGTGCCGTGGCAGGGCATTTGGATCATTTTCCCGAGAGAAGACCGAAGGTAGCCATTGACAATGGTGATGTATCACATAAAGCCAGCCATAGAAAGGAGTAAGACTGATTGGATGAAGGCAGCAGGAAAGCAAAGGTTCAGAGGAACGAAAAGCATCTCTATTCGCTTATCTGAAATTCTCACCAATGAATTACATAAGTATTTCTATCCTTTATTATTTATCTTTTAATTATCTAATCCAATCACATTTAACCCTACCTGACTGAGATTTGCAAGGTGACCATAGCTTGCTTCATACCAACAATCTCCGTGGGATTCGACCCTTACTCACGTAAGGTATTACTTGGACGACCCAGTGCACTTGCTGGTTAGTTGTGCGAAGTTGTGAACCATGGTATTGGCATCATGTTTTTGGCGCCATTACCAGGGAAAAAAAGAGCGATAAATTTTACATAATCAAAGTGTAATCACAATTTCTGCGCACCACCTGTTCAAGGAGTCCATAAGCTGGCGCCCAGGCTAGCCTAGACTCTTCACTCACCTTGTCCCTCTAAACTACTAATGTGAGGAAAAGTACATTCTAGGTCTTCAAAACTCAAGTCAGGTAGAGCGTCATCAGCGAACTATGGAAGGGTACTCATGCTTCCATCTAAAGGGAGAAGGGAGAGAGAAAGGGTAAGAACTGGGGAATTCTTAGTAAGGTCAGAGTTATTAGTTACGTTCATTAATTCTTTGTCGTTTAGCAGACTATCAGTAGAATATAAATAAGCAGTAAATAGAAAACACAGATAAGTAGAGAAGATAGAAAAAATAGATAGCAGAACACAAACAGAAGAATACAAGAAAATAACACAAACACAAAGAATAGAATACACACAAAGAAAACATACATTCATCCAACAAACATAATGGAAGAAATGCACAACCAAGTATGATGCATGTCTAGCCTTAATGCAGGTAATGAGCTCATTTGTCGGTTACAGACCCGCTCTCGACGTTACCTAGAGTCCTTTGACCAGGTAAGGCTTTTCTGTTGGCAATACCCATCGCAAGAGTCCTTTGACTTGCGAGGCAAACCACCGTAAGAGTCCTTTGAGTTGTAGAGTGGCACTAGCTACCCACTACAAGATTCCTTTGACTTGCAAGACGGAGCTAGTCTGCCCAACACACTCACTGTAAGAGTCCTTTGACTTACAAGAGCACACACACCCTCACTGTAAGAGTCCTTTGACTTATAGGAGCATATGCTAGTTGTGTTTTCTCGATACCTCTGTAAGAGGCCTCTGACTTACAGAATAGCAATATAGCTAAGTATCCCAGGAAAGCATTCTCAGTGGTCGCACCACCATTTATCTGACTGCCTCTCTGCAGCAGATTCTTTCATAATCGTTCTCAAGCATCGCCCGAAGGCTCATAAGTCACATATAACCATACTTTCCATCACATATAAATCATCCTTTTTCACCTTTCCACAATCATAAGTCAAGCATCACAGTGATCTCATTTCACAATTCTCTGTATACATCACAACATCACAACAGCACACTGCTATCTAGTTCTTAACTCCCTTTCTTTCTAACATGTTTGCAAGTTTTTAGAACTTGTTTCATTACCTTACATTCTTTGATATCTTATCTTATACCTCCACTTAGGTGTTTAATAAAGAGAATTAGGGAATTATAGACTCAAAACTGCCATCCTGAGACTTTTAGGAAAAACTGTCTTTTTACCAATATTTAATTATTATTAATAAAATAATATTTTAATATTTTAAGATTAAAATAATAATATTTTATTCAACTTTCAAAAATTGCATTTTGACCCCTGAACTTTTTGGAAATTACATTTTGACCCCTTAACTTTTAATATTTGCACTTAGGCCCCTTAACTTTTCTTTAATTAACTTTCAACCCCAAACATTTTAATAATTGCATTTTGACCTCAAAATCATCAAATAAACGTTTTCACATCCTTCCAAAAACCAAAAATATTTTTCCAAAGATTCATCAAATTTTAGCTTGATTTTCAACCAGTTTTTCAAACTTTTCGGTAACCGATTTTTACCTGATTTTTACCAAACCAAAGAGAAATGTTTCAGCCATCAAATACACATAAAAAACACATCAAATATCATGAATTTCATTGCTGGAAAGCCACATTTTCCAGCAGCAACAACAACAACTTCAGAACCATCAAAAACATGATTTTCAAGCATTAAACAACAAGATTTCATTATCAAACCACCACACAAACACTCAACATCAAGCCTCAAGAAACAAGATCTGATTTAACACTTCAAGAAAACAACAAATCATTGATTAATTTACCAAACCTTACCTCCTTTGCTGCTGCTAAAAGTTGAACCAAAAACAAGCTTCTAGAAGCACTTTTACGCCTATTTTAACATCAAAAACAACTTTAGAACCATATGAACCATGAAGGCTGAAGCTTCATGATGATGAAAATAAGGTTTTTCTCACCTTAAATCAGCTAGAAATCATGTTTTCTTAGAGCCTATGGTGATTGAACAAGAGATCCTAAGAGAAAATATGAAGAAAACATCATCTGCTTGAGTTTCCACCATGGCTGAGACTTCAAGGAGGAGGAGCAGCCATCATACCTTGATTTACTCTTTGAATATTGGCATAGAAATGAAGAGGAGGAAGAGATGAACACTTTGGTCAGATTAGATTTTTGATAGGGGTTTTAGTTTGAGAAAGAACGGAGAAAGAAGCTCAGGTGTTCATGGAAGTTTTCATGGAAGTTCTTTCATTTCTCTCTCAAGGATTTCGAAAATTCTAGCTTGTTTGGAAGAAAAGTTGATGGTAATGATGAGCCTAGGGATTTGTGGGGTTAGGATAAGCATTATCCTAAAGTTTGGTGTAAAAATATCTCAAGAAAGGATAATTATTAAAGCTAGATGTATTAGAATACAATTGTTTCTTACTTTTTCCTTAAAAAAGCTTGGCTTGGAGAGAAAGAAAGAAAACATGTGGTGGCTAACTCTAGGAGAGCCACGTGTCACTGGGTGCTGACTCATCAGAGTTTAATAATAAAATATTATTCTAGAGATAATTACTAAAACTAGATACATCAGATTACACTACTAAAGGATAAGCATGAGCTTTACTAGTATAAATGATACTAGTAACATGATAATCATCAGAATAAACGATATATGATGAAGCATTAGCATTGCTATGTTCATCTAGGAATGCCAGTATTATCCATTACCGGTAGATTTCTAGCTCAGTTATTATATTACTAAACATAGATGAACATTAACCACAGCAGAAAAAATAATAATATAATATTCCAAATAAAATAATAATATATGAATATTATATTAATATATTTTTCTCTCAAAATTCGTGACCAGCTCGTCACATGGAGACTAACCACGGAAATCAGAATTTTGAAATTCGGACTCGAAATGGCTCAAAAACGCAACTTTTCACGACCTGCTTACTTAGATCAGGAGAGGTGTCTGGTGCAGTCAAGCTGCTGACTCAGCAGCTTGATGACACAGCACCTGTGCAGCAGAGGTGCTTATATGCACTAAAATTCCTAAAAATTGTATAAAAATTCTGTTTAATCCCGAAAAACCGCTGTTTCTTCAAGGCTAAAATCTAGGCCCTTACATTCTACCCTCCTAAAAGAAAATTTTGCCCTCAAAATTTCAGCCACGTGTAAGAATCCATCTTCAAGCGATCAATTTCCTTCAACATATCCTGACGAAGAGATCGGTCTGTTCCTTACAGCATCCAAATCTCACTTAGCCATAGCCATGGAGATCCTAACAACTATGAGAATAGCTGTTCCTCAAATGAATTCGTCATTTGGAACTCGATTAAACTATGCCTAATCAGAGTCATTGAGGTCTTTTTCGCACCAAACAATCAACATTAAGGTGATCAATCTTAATATCTCAAGTTAAGCACGAACATTTCCAAAATGAGCACTCAAAGACATTCATGCAAAATGTATCTTTAAGATACCCTAACGGCATGAGACACACAAGCAGAGTATGCAGTAAAGCATAGTCAGTCCACTCCTCAGGCTCTACTGGGAACAAACTGCTCTGATACCAAATTGTAATGATCCAATTTTCAATATGTCTAGATCATACCGGAAACTGAGCGCTACCAATTTGTCTTCCTAATTATTATCTATTATTTATCTTATGAGCCTGATTTGCTGTTAAAAGCGTAGTTAATTTGCGAGGTATTTTTTTTTCCAAAACATTTAAGTTGTCAGGCATGAACATACATAGATGATATCATAAGTAACAACAAGATAAGCAGTCAAAAGTAAACACACATTCATATAAATTCATACATCTCAAACAACTGACATCATTCAGTCATCCAGCCTTTATTAGATCATAGATCTTTAGTTAGAACATCCCTAGATATAGCCAGATAATAACCTTATATATATATATATATATATATATATATATACATAAAACATCCCAGGCCCTGACCTGTTCAAGGAGTCCATAAGCTGGCGCCCAGGCTAGCCTAGACTCTTCACTCACCTAGTCCCTCTAAACTACTAATGTGAGGGAAAGTACATTCTAGGTCTTCAAAACTCAAGTCAGGTAGAGCGTCATCAGCGAACTACGGAAGGGTACTCATGCTTCCATCTAAAAGGAGAAGGGAGAGAGAAGGGATAAGAACTGGGGAGTTCTTAGTAAGGTCGGGGTTATTAGTTACATTCATTAATTCTATGTCGTTTAGCAGACTATCAGTAGAATACAAAGAAGCAGTAAATAGAAAACACAGATAAGTAGAGAAGATAGTAAAAATAGATAGCAGAATCCAAACAGAAGAATACAAGAAAATAACAAAAACACAAAGAATAGATTACACATAAAGAAAACATACATTCATACAACAAACATAAAGGAAGAAATGCATAACCAAGTATGATGCATGTCTAGCCTTAATGTAGGTAATGAGCTCATTCGTCGGTTACAGACCCGCTCCCGACGTTACCCGTAGTCCTTTGACCAGGTAAGGCTTTCCTGTTGGCAATACCCATTGCAAGAGTCCTTTGACTTGCAGAGTGGCACTAGCTACCCACTACAAGAGTCCTTTGACTTGCAGGATGGAGCTAGTCTGCCCAACACACTCACTGTAAGAGTCCTTTGACTTACAAGAGCACACACACACTCACTGTAAGAGTCCTTTGATTTACAGGAGCATATGCTAGTTGTGGTTTCTCGATACCTCTGTAAGAGTCCTCTGACTTACAGAATAGCACTATAGCTAAGTATCCCAGGAAAGCATTCTCAGTGGTCGCACCACCATTTATATGACTGCCTCTCTGCAGCAAATTCTTACATAACCGTTCTCAAGCATCACCCGAAGGCTCATAAGTCACATATAACCATACTTTCCATCACTTAGAAATAATCCTTTTTCATCTTTCCACAATCATAAGTCAAGCATCACAGTGATCGCATTTCACAATTCTCTGTATACATCACAACATCACAACAGCACACTACTATATAGTTCTTAACTCCCTTTCTTTCTAACATGTTTGTAAGTTTTTAGAACTTGTTTCATTATCTTACATTCTTTGATATCTTATCTTATACCTTCACTTAGGTGTTTAATAAAGAGAATTAGGGATTGTAGACTCAAAACTGCCATCCTGAGACTTTTAGGAAAAACTGTCTTTTTATCAATATTTAATTATTATTAATAAAATAATATTATTAATAAAATAATATTTTAATATTTTAATATTAAAATAATAATATTTTATTCAACTTTCAAAATTTGCATTTTGACCCTTGAATTTTTTAGAAATTACATTTTGACCCCTTAACTTTTAATATTTACACTTGGGCCCCTTAACTTTTCTTTAATTAACTTTCAACCCCAAACTTTTTAATAATTGCATTTTACCTCAAAATCATCAAATAAAAGTTTTCACATCCTTCCAAAAACCAAAAATATTTTTCCAAAAGTTCATCATATTTTAGCTTGATTTTCAACCTGTTTTTCAAACTTTTCGGTAACCGAATTTTACCAGATTTTGACCAAAACAAAGAGCAACGTTTCAGCCATCAAATACACATCAAAAACACATCAAATATCATGAATTTCATGGCTGGAAAGCCACGTTTACCAGCAGCAACAACAACAACTTCAGAACCATCAAAAACATGATTTTCAAGCATTAAACAACAAGATTTCATGATCAAACCACCACACAAACACTCAACATCAAGCCTCAAGAAACAATATCTGATTTAACACTTCGAGAATACAACAAATCATTGATTAATTTACCAAACCTTACCTCCTTTGCTGCTGCTAAAAGTTGAACCAAAAACAAGCTTTTAGAAGCACTTTTACGCCTATTTTAACATCAAAAATAACTTTAGAACCATATGAACCATGAAGGCTGAAGCTTCATGATGATGAAAAGAAGGTTTTCTCACCTTAAATCAGCTAGAAATCACGTTTTCTTAGAGCCTATAGTGATTGAACAAGAGATCCTAAGAGAAAACATGAAGAAAACATCATCAGCTTGAGTTTCCACCATGGCTAAAACTTCAAGGAGGAGGAGCAGCCATCATACCTTGATTTACTCTTTGAATATTGGCATAGAAATAAAGAGGAGGAAGAGATGAACATTTTGGTCGGATTAGATTTTTGATAGGGGTTTTAGTTTGAGAAAGAACGGAGAAAGAAGCTCAGGTGTTCATGGAAGTTTTCATGGAAGTTCTTTCATTTCTCTCTCAAGGATTTCGAAAATTCTAGATTGTTTGGAAGAAAAGTTGATGGTAATGATGAGACTAGGGATTTGTGGGGTTAGGATAAGCATTATCCTAAAGTTTGGTGTATTAGAATACAATTGTTTCTTACTTTTTCCTTAAAAAAGCTTGGCTTGGAGAGAAAGAAAGAAAACATGTGGTGGCTAACTCTGGGAGAGCCACATGTCACTGGGTGCTGACTCATCAGTGTTTAATAATAAAATATTATTCTGGAGATAATTACTAAAACTAGATATATCAGATTACACTACTAAAGGATAAGCATGAGCTTTACTAGTATAAATGATACTAGTAACATGATAATCATCAGAATAAACGATATATGATGAAGCATTAGCATTGCTATGTTCATCTAGGAATGCCAGTATTATCCATTACCGGTAGATTTCTAGCTCAGTTATTATATTACTAAACATAGATGAACATTAACCACACTAGAAAAAATAATAATATAATATTCCAAATAAAATAATAATATATGAATATTATATTAATATAATTTTTCTCTCGAGATTCGTGACCGGCTCGTCACATGGAGACTAACCACGGTAATCAGAATTTTGAAATTCGGACTCGAAGTGGCTCAAAAACGCAACTTTTCACGACGTCCTTACTTAGATCAGGAGAGGTGTCTGGTGCAGTCAAGCTGCTGACTCAGCAGCTTGATGACACAGCACCTGTGCAGCAGAGGCGCTTATATGCACTAAAATTCCTAAAAATTCCATAAAAATTCCGTTTGATCCCAAAAAACTGCTGTTTCTTCGAGGCTAAAAGCTAGGCTGTTACAAGCCCCACCTTGCTCCTTACTGATGGCACGGAGGACCGTGCCATGCTTTAAGTGTGGGGAGGTCAGTACCTGACTTCTAGAGGTAATCTCTCTTTCTCTCTTAACACTAATATGTCATTTTTTTTAGTTATCTAGATAGGATAAATTTCATGATAATAATTGTTTGCATGTATGTTATGCTTGGTTGAAATAATGAGTTTCTTTTCAAGACCTTATTCTATAGTATTTCACTAATTCAAATTGGAAAATTTATGTTAAACTTGTTTGAAGATTTTTAATTTAGAACATAGCTTAGAGCTAAGAATACACAACCTGTGAGATCTTGAGCTTAATTGTATGGTTACCTTATTTAACCATGATTTTTCTTCTTGTGTGTTTTGTCCTCTATGATTGTAATCTATGATTTGCTTCATTCTATATGTCCATTGTTTAGTGTATATTCATGCATACATATGATTGAGGCCATCATTTGTTATTAGCTCACTTATCCCAAATAGCCTACCCTTCCATTTTCCCTTGTTTGCCACTTTGAGCCTTTTTAACCCCCAATTGTTCTTTATGCTACCCCATCACTAGCCTTAAGCGGAAAGACAAGTAATTACCCCAATTGAATCTTTAGTTTGCTTAAGATAGAGATTGTGTGTCAATTAAGTGAGGGGAATATGGGAACTTTGGGTGATGAGAGTGTGTATTGTTCTATTGGCAATTATTGAAAATTTGGGTGCTAGTCATCTGAATTATGAAAATTATATGCATTGATTTACTATGCATTTAAAAAAAATCTCTCTCTCTCTCTCTCTCTATATATATATATATATATATATAATTTTGATGATAGGGGAATAAAATCACCCCAAATGTCAAGTTCAATAAAAGGATCAATGCATATGGGATGAAATAGAAGAGCCTTCAATTACATGAGTATGTGAAAAATACAGAAGTGAGATTATGGGTAGTTAGGCATGATTTTAGGAGCATCTAGAGTGTGTGTATGTTAGGTGAGAACTTAGGTTAGTCAAAGATTCAATTAATAGCTCACTTAGCCATACATATATCCTCACCCTTACCATGGCCCCATTACAACCATGAAAAGATCTCATGATATTTGCATTAGTACACTAGATATTTTATTGATTAGTTAGATGAAAAGCAAAGTTTTAGAAAGCATGACTAGAGGAGACTAGAGTGGATTAACCCTAAACATCTGAGTGATTAGAGTGAATATACATTCCCAGTGAGGGTTGATGAGACACAGAAGTTGGTGAATTAAAAATTATTAAAATAGTTACGTTGCAAGTATAGTTCTTAACTCACTGAAAATCTGCCTATCAATTTAGAAATATGTCACAGAGAGTTTAAATTAAAAATTACTGGGAGTTTAAATCCCAGGTCGTCTCCCAACGAGTTGCAGAAAAGTGTGCTATTTTATTAATCAGATGTTCCAAGAAGTTGAGTTAAGTAGGTGGGAAATTAAATTGAGAAAATTCAAATAATATGAAATAAAAGCCTTGACTGGGAGTTGATTAGTTGGAATCTCTATCATTGATGGGGTGATTTCAAGATTAATTTATAATTAATGGTTGTTCTGTTTAGTTATCCTTTACTAGGTAAAGGAAAGTCAAACAAGTTGGAATGCTAGATCTGTTCACGAGTTGCAACCCACTCAGTTCAAAGGGATTGGTGTTAGTGATTAGATAACAATCCAACAGTTAACCCAATTACAATTTTTCTTTCAATCCTTCCAACTCAAGAGTTCCTTTCAATCAACTCCCCATCAAGTGAGGAAACTACTCACTGATTGTAAATAATAAATCCATAACACATGAAAGGGAATTAAAAGAAGACATGATTATTGGAATGGAAAATAAATTAAATGGAAGAAATAATCCTTGTATTAAATAATCATGAAAGTATTCAAATGACAAAATTGAACAACGCAAAGAACATGGAAGAATAAAACCAAGTTAAGAGAACGAACTAGAATAACGAAGTCTTGATGAGGAAATAACTCTTCTCAATGTTCCAATGCTAAGACCAATTGAAAATTAAAATTCTTAAACTTAGAGAAAGAAACCTAAAGGAGTAAAACTAGATCTAAAAAAAATTGAAAACCGTGTAGAATGAATGTTGTCCTTTGTTTCTGCATATTCTCTGTCTCTAGTCTGCTGTTCCGGGCCGAAAACTGGGTCGAAATACGGTCCAAAATCGCCCCTAGCGAATTCTGCAGATTATGCAGATCGCACATGTCACGCGATCGCGTCATCCATGCGGACGCGTCATTCGCGCTTTTCCTTGCTACGCGTTCGCGTCGTCCACGCTACCGTGTCGCTTGAGCTTTTCCAATCTGCGCGGCCGCGTGAGCCAGTGGCCGCGTCACTGCGATTTGCTCCCCTTCTCGCTGGTTATCTGATGCCAGGGCATTTTGGCCAGTTTTACTGACCTTTTCTTTACTGTTTTTAGGGTAATTTCATACATTTCCTTAGGAAATAAGCTAGTTTTGGGTAGATATTCACTTACATCTTGATTCAAGCATACATTGTGCATTTTACATGATTTCATGAGGATTTTGCATGAATTTCAGGACAAATTGGATGTTGCATTTCCCATGACTTGGACTAGAACTTTGATGCACTTTATTGCTTAATTTCAGGACAAAGAAAGCAAAGAAGAACCACATTAGTGGCTACGTTGGTTGCACTAACGTTAACACTAACGTGGAATGGGAGTAACTTGCAAAGTTAATGAGAAAAGTGATTGCCAATAATGCTCTCGAAGCCATCATTGCCCACGTTAAGAAATAGAGCCAACGTTAGTGACACTTAACATTATCACTAACGTTGAACCAAGATCATGAGTGGCCACGTTAGAGTCCACGTTAACCTAGTTAACGTGGCCTCTAACGTTAAGAAGGAAGGGGGGAGCCAACGTTAGTGACACTCAACATTGTCACTAACGTTGGCCAAAGCACATTAAGCCACGTTAACTCCCACGTTAACCTAGTTAACGTGGAAGCTAACGTGAAGGAACAAAGTGGTCGACAACGTTAGTGACACCCAACATTGTCACTAACGTTGGAAGAACACAAGCCCCCAATGAGCCACGTTGACTCCCACATTAACCTAGTTAACGTGGAAGCTAACGTGAAGAAAGAAGGTTATCGCCAACGTTAGTGACACCCAACATTGTCACTAACATTGGAAGGAGCCACACATGCCACCATGAGCCACGTTAACTCCCACGTTAACTTAGTTAACGTGGAAGCTAACGTGGATAAGGGAAGGATGAGCCAACGTTAATGACACTCAACTTTGTCACTAACATTGGAGATGGCTAGCAAGGCCACGTTAGAAGCCACGTTAACCTAGTTAACGTGGACTCTAACGTTGAAAATAGGGGCAATTTGAAACGCTAGTGACAATGGTAAGTGTCACTAACGTTCTTGAAGGATGGCAAGCCTACGTTAAAAGAGCCACGTTAACTAAGTTAACGTAGGCTCTAACGTAGGGAAGGGGGAGGCTTCTCAACGTTATTGGGAAAGTTGAGTCCCAATAACGTGTGCGAAGGACATATTGGAAACCTTAGTGGCAACGTTTGTGCCACTAACGTTGAGGTTAACGTGGCCTTTAACTTTGGTGAGGAACGTTAGTAAAAAAGGTGATTGTCACTAACGTTCTCGAACCCATATTTTCACTGAACTTTAACACCACTAACTTCCTGAGCCAAAGCCCCTGCCCACTTCATACTTTCTCTCTGAAAGTAAAAGCTAAGCCCAATGAAGAAGAGAACTGCTTCCATCTCAAGATCCAAAGGCTCAAGACTTGAAGAATCAACTAGAAGAACAGAAGAGTAGTATATATAGGAGTATCTTTGAAATATTTTGGGGAGTTGGAAATTATAGGGAGACTCTTAGCATAGGAACTACTCTCTGTATTTACTTTCTCTGCACTTCTAAGTTTTCATCATGTATTCTCCATCTTTGTTTTCATTTTCCAGAGCTATGAACAACTAAACCCCTGTCATTGGGTTAGGGAGCTCTGTTGTAATTTGATGGACCAATACTAGTTTTCATTATTCTTCTTCTATCTTTTCTCTTGATTTTACTTGAAAGCTTTTGATCTTCATCCAATTGAGTAGTTATCTTGAAAAAGAAGCTATTCATACTTGGATCTCTTCTGAACCTTGAAAGAGGAATGAAGAGATCAAGCTAGAAATGCTTTCTCATGCTGGACTAAATTGGGTTTGGATGGATATGTGACTATAATCCTCTCAACACTTGGTTTGGGAAATGCATGTGGTATAATCAGTGACCATCCTTCATCTCTTCTCATGAGCAATTGACCAAGAAATTGGCTATTGATCAAGATTTGAGAGATTGAATTACAAGAAATTGTAATTCAATCACTTAAGATTGCTAAGGAGATCAATGAGTGCATTGATTGAGGAAAAGATGAAAATGAAATTGATCCGGAGAATGCAACATCTCCTAAGCCCAATGAACTCCCCATTTCTGATCTTACCCGTTCTCTTTAATTTCTGTTATTTACTTTAATGAGCAATTCCCCCATTCCCATTTACAATCCTGCAATTTACCTTCCGTCATTTACTTTCATATCTATAATTCTAGCATTTACTTTCCTGTCAATTACCTTCCTGCCATTTTATTTTCTGCAATTCTCAACTCAAATTTTGGATTCGCTCAACTAGAACAGTTCTCTAATTAAAGTTGCTTGATCAATCAATCCTTGTGGGATTCGACCTCACTCTATTGTGAGTTTTTACTTGACGACAAATTTGGTACACTTGCCGAAGGGAATTTGTTGTGAGACAAGTTTTCCGTGCATCAAGTTTATGGCGCCATTGTCACCGATTGATTGTGCATCAACAATGATTAGATTGGAGGATAACTAGATTGAGCATTTTATTTTTGTTTGATTTAAATTTCTGTTTGAGTCATTTACTTTCTGTTTTAGATAACTTCTTCCCTTCCCCCTTACTTTTTCTTTGTTATTTACTATTCATCTCACTAACCCACTAACTGTTTGATATATTGCATCACTCACACTAACTGTAATTCTGACAGATATACTTTCTGCACCTATTCTCTTTGCTTGTACTTATTGGTTGTATGACAGGGAGAAGAAGCGGGGCTTCAACTTCCTTTGATTCTGAACCTGAGAGAACCTTCCTTAGACTAAGGAGGGAGGCAAGAGAAAAATGTGTAGTTGGTGGTGAAGAAGAGGAGGAACACTTTGAGGAATACTTTGAACCAAACATGGAAGAAAATATGGAAAACCATCATGAAGAAGAGGCTCACAACCATGGCAGAGGAGGAGGAGCAAATCATGCTGGGGAGGATAGAAGAGTTTTAGGCTCTTATATCAATCCAAACCCAGGGAACTGTGGAAGTAGCATTCAAAAGCCAACCATCCATGCCAACAATTTTGAACTGAAGCCACAGCTCATCACCCTTGTTCAGAACAACTGTTCGTTCAGAGGGAGTGTCCAAGAGGACCCCAATCAACATCTAACCACCTTCCTGAGAATATGTGACACAGTGAAGTCTAATGGTGTTCATCCTGACGCCTATAGACTGCTCTTATTTCCATTCTCACTCAGGGATAAGGCAGCTAAGTGGCTGGAGTCTTTCCTAAGGGAGAGCTTGACAACTTAGGAAGACGTGGTGAACAAATTCTTAGCAAGATTTTACCCTCCTCAATGAATCAATAGGCTGAGAGCTGAGGTCCAAACTTTCAGGCAACAAGATGGTGAGACTCTATATGAAGCATGGGAGTGGTTTAAAGACTTAACAAGGAGGTGCCCACCAGATATGTTCAACGAATGGGTGCAGCTGCACATTTTCTATGAAGGGCTCTCTTATGAGTCAAAGAAGGTCGTAGACCATTCATCCGGAGAATCTTTGAACAAGAAGAAGACTATTGAGGAAGCCATAGATGTCATTGAAACAGTAGCAGAGAACGACTACTTCTATGCTTCCGAAAGAGGGAACACAAGAGGAGTAATGGAGCTAAACAATGTAGATGCTCTGCTGGCCCAAAACAAGCTCATTACCCAACAGCTGGCTGACCTCACCCAGAAGATGGAGAGGAACCAAGTAGCAGCAGTCTCCACTTCATCAACAACCCAAGAAGGAGTGAATGAAGAAGCAGAGGGTAGTCTGGAGCAAGCCAACTACATTGGGAATTCACCTAGGCAAAACCATGATCCATACTCCAAGACCTACAACCCTGGATGGAGGAATTACCCAAACCTTGGGTGGGGAAATCAACAAGACCAAAGCCTTGATCAAAGACGCCCAAATCCAAACAATGCAGCCACCCAACACTTCACATCTAGACCATATCAACACCCCCATAACAACACCTCCCCACATTCATATCAAAGCCAGAATAACCCTACTCAGCCTGACCTGTCATCATTTGATGAAAGAATCTTAAGGATTGAGAATCTACTCAAAGGCATAAGCAAAGAGATTCAAGATAGTAAAGCATTCCGAGAAGAGGTGATATCCAATATGCAGAATCAGGATGCTGCCATCAAGAAACTTGAGACACAAATTGGCTACTTATTCAAACAAATCCCCCGCCACAACCTTCGCAGCAAGACTAGCTCAACACAAAGGGAGGAGTGTCAGGCTATCACCCTTAGGAGTGGGAAGGAACTGAAGGAAACCCCCCCAGAAACCACAAAAAGAGGACTCAACTAAAGAGGAAGAAGAGCAGGACGAAGCTCGAGTTCCCACTTTGAATTTACAAAAAGGGGAAGGAGTGCAAGCCAGACGCCCCAAGAGTCCCATACCCTCAGCAATTAAGGAAGAAAGGGGATGACAATCAGTTTTCGAGATTTCTGAAAATCTTCAAGAAACTGCAAATCAACATACCCTTTGCTGAAGCAATAGAACAAATGCCACTCTACGCCAAGTTCTTGAAGGAGCTCATGACTAAGAAGAGAAGCTGGAAGAACAACGAGACTGTGATACTAACCGAAGAATGTAGTGCTATCATTCAGCACAAACTACCCCAAAAATTGAAGGATCCTGGGAGTTTTCAAATCCCTTATATTATAGGGGAAATCACAGTGGAAAAGGCTCTGTGTGACTTAGGAGCCAGCATCAATTTGATGTCAGTAGCTACGATGAGAAAGATGAAGATTGAGGAAGCTAAACCAATAAAGATGGCCTTACAATTGGCAGACAGATCGTTCAAGTTCCCGCATGGCGTTGTAGAAGATTTGCTGGTGAAGGTGGGAGATTTTATCTTCCCAGCAGACTTTGTAGTGCTGGACATACAGGAGGAAGCCAAGGCTTCCATTATTCTGGGAAGGCCATTCTTGGCCATTGCTGGAGCTGTAATTGATGTACAAAAAGGAGATCTCACCCTAAGATTACACAAGGAAAAGATGACGATCAATGTGTTCAAGGCCATGAGTTACCCACCAGAGCAAATGGGAGAATGTATGAGGTTGGACTCACTTGAAGACACAGTGCAGGAAAATTTTGAAGAAGAAGAACCTGAAGGTATAACAGAGGAGGAGTCTACGTGTAGTGAAGAGGTTGCAACAGCAGCAAGTCAAATACAAGGTGCACCAAAGGAAGAGAACGAAAAGTCAGAAGCACCCAAACTTGAACTCAAAGCATTGCCACCCTCTCTCAAATATGCGTACTTAGGAGAAGATGAAAATTACCCAGTGATTATAAGCTCCTTCCTCAGCCAAGATTAAAAGGATGAACTGCTCAAAGTACTGCGAAACCACAAAGATGCTATTAGTTGGACTCTTGCTGACTTGAAGGGGATAAGTTCGGCCATATGTATGCACAAGATACTGCTGGAAGAAGATGCCAAACCATCCATTCAATCCCAAAGGAGGTTGAACCCAATCATGAAGGAAGTGGTACAGAAGGAAGTTATGAAGTTGTGGCAAGGGGGGTAATTTACCTAATTTCAGACAGCCCCTGGGTTAGCCCCGTGCATGTCGTCCCAAAAAAGGGAGGAATTACCGTGGTTCCCAATGAGAAGAACGAACTAATTCCTACAAGGACAGTCACAGGATGGCGGATGTGCATAGACTACAGGAAGCTCAACAAGGCTACACGAAAAGATCATTTCCCCCTTCCATTTATGGATCAAATGTTGGAAAGACTCGCAGGGCACGCTTATTATTATTTTCTCGACGGTTATTCAGGATATAACCAAATAGTGGTTGATCCCAGAGATCAAGAGAAAACCTCATTCACTTGCCCATATGGAGTGTTTGCCTACAGGCGCATGCCATTTGGGCTATGTAATGCACCTGCGACTTTCCAACGCTGCATGCTTTCTATCTTTTCAGATATGATAGAAAAATTCATTGAAGTTTTTATGGATGACTTCTCGGTATTCGGAGATTCCTTTCCTAGCTGCCTACATCACCTTGCCTTGGTATTGAAAAGATGCCAAGAAACCAATCTGGTCTTGAACTGGGAAAAATATCACTTTATGGTGACAGGAGGAATAGTCCTTGGTCACAAAGTTTCTAACCAAGGCATTGAGGTTGACAGAGCCAAAGTAGAACTTATTGAAAAATTGCCTCCACCCAGTGATGTTAGGGCAATTAGGAGCTTTTTAGGGCATGCTGGTTTTTACAGAAGGTTTATTAAAGATTTTTCAAAGATAGCCAAGCCTTTAAGCAATCTGCTTGTATCAGATACACCATTTATCTTTGATGAAACATGCATGTTAGCCTTTGAAAATTTGAAAATGAGGTTGTCCTCTGCTCCTATCATTTCCCCACCTGATTGGAATTTACCGTTTGAATTGATGTGTGACGCATCGGATTTCGCAGTTGGGGCAGTGTTGGGATAGAGGAAAGATAACTTAGTCCACGTGATATACTATGCTAGCAAGGTCCTTAATGATACTCAAAGAAATTATACCACTACTGAAAAGGAGTTGCTAGCAATAGTTTTTGCATTTGACAAGTTTAGATCATACCTCATTGGTACGAAAGTGATTGTTTTTACAGACCACACAACACTTAAATATTTGTTTGCCAAGCAAGAATCAAAACCAAGACTAATAAGATGGATCTTATTGTTGCAGGAATTCAATATTGAGATCAGAGACAAGAAATGAGTGGAGAACAAGGTAGCAGATCACCTATCCAGGATTCCTCATAATGAAGGTGGAGCACATGATACAAGTGTAAACGAGCTCTTCCCTGATGAGCAGTTGATGACAGTTCACAAAGCACCATGGTTCGCAGACATTGCCAACTTCAAGGCATCTAGAGCATTACCTCAAGAGATCAATAAACATAAAAAAAGGAAGCTCATGAATGATGCAAAGTACTTTGTCTGGGATGAGCCATATCTCTTCAAGAAGTGTTCAGATGGAATCCTTAGACGATGTGTTTCGGAAGAAGAAGGATGAGAGGTCCTATGGAAATGCCACGGCTCATGTTATGGAGGCCACTTTGGAGGAGATAAAACAGCAGCAAAGGTGTTACAAAGCGGATTCTTTTGGCCCACCCTTTTCAAGGATGCAACAGAACTGGTAAGGAGCTGCAATGAATGCCAAAGATCTGGAAACTTGCCCAAAAGAAATGAGATGCCACAGAATTTCATCTTGGAACTGGAACTGTTTGATGTGTGGGGAATTGATTTCATGGGTCCATTCCCAATCTCATATGCAAATAATTACATCTTGGTAGCAGTAGATTACGTCTGCAAGTGGGTAGAGGCTATTGCAACCCCAAAAAACGATAACAAGGTGGTCATGAACTTCCTCAGGAAGAATATCTTTAGCCGGTTTGGAGTCCCACGAGCACTCATCAGTGATGGAGGAAGCCATTTTTGTAACAAACCACTAGAAGCTCTTCTCCTACGATATGGGGTAAAACATAAGGTAGCCACACCATACCATCTCCAAACAAGTGGACAAACTGAGATATCCAACAGAGAGCTAAAGAGGATTCTGGAAAAGACTGTGGGTGCATCAAGAAAGGATTGGTCGAAGAACCTGGATGATGCTCTTTGGGCATACAGAACAGCATTCAAAACACCACTTGGAATGTCCCCATATCAACTGGTGTATGGTAAGGCTTGTCATTTACCACTAGAGCTGGAACACAAAGCTCTCTGGGCTATCAAAATACTAAACTTCGACAGCATTGCCGCTGGTGCAAAGAGGATCTTACAGCTGCAAGAGATGGAGGAATTCAGGTCACAAGCCTATGAAAATACCAGGATGTACAAAGAGAATGCAAAGAGAAGACATGACCTGCGTCTTGCACCCAGAAATTTCGAAAAGGGGCAGCGAGTACTTCTCTACAATTCTAAATTGAGACTGTTCCCAGGAAAACTCAAATCAAGGTGGTCCGTACCTTTTCTTGTCACAAAAGTATCGCCATATGGACACATCGAAGTCATGGATGAAGGTTCAGAGAGGACTTTTACAGTTAATGGACAAAGACTCAAGCATTACCTGGGCAACATGGGGGAAAACCCCAGAGTAAACTATCATCTCAAGTGAAGGAGGAATCGTCAAGCTAGTGACGATAAAGAAGCGCTTTGTTGGGAGGCAACCCAACCTCAGGTATTTTCCTTTTCACCTTTATTTCAATAAATATCACAAGTTATTTCCCCTGTATTGTAAGGAGCTAAGTTTGGTGTTCCACACCAGAACAATCCAAGAGTGATAGTGTAATTCTAATTTTGGTGTTCCACCAAAGGACAGTAGTTAGAATTACACTCCACTCCCAAAACACATTACTAGCTCCAACCAATCAAGGGAAACAACTTAGATGTAGTTAGACTTCAGTTAATAAGTGTTTTGTTAACAATAAGATATGAGGTTCTCAGCATATATGCAAGGTTTGGTACTAGGCACGGAACAAAGTTTGGTGTTCACACACCAAATTAAGTTCAGAAATCACAAGCATACATGCAAGCTAACTATTTCTCAAGTGCTTTGGGAACAAGCAACTTCAAATAACTTTACAGGAATCTTATGAGGAAATTGTGCACTTTCACCCAAGGAAGTGAGGTAGAAAGGACTAGGATGGTGACAAAGAAAGAAGGCAACTAGAAATCGTCACCAGAAGGTTGTATTGTTACTTAATACCATTGTACCCAGAATTGTTGAAAATTGGAATTCCGGATGCACTTTTGATTAATAGTTGCTCGTAGTTTGAACTTTATTTTAATTCTGTCTTTTAAAGTTTTGATGCATAGGTCTTTTGTCGCTGGTCTTTATGCTATTGCATCATTTCTTTACCTACTTGTATGCTTATCCCTTTTGAATCAAATGAAAAGAGAATGATTGTTTTCAAAAGACCAGAGTGGAGTTCATACTAGGGAGTAAGTCCATGAGTTTGTGGTGTGGTCATAAGTTAGCTAAGTTGGTTCAACCATAAGGTGGGAAGACAACAATCTGTCATGAATACTATGCTTGAGACACACCCCATGAGACTAGATAAATAAGAAGATCCTAATAAGAAAAAGGGAAAGAACAATCAAAGTTGAGGAATAAAAGAAAAATAGTAAGCAATAAGGCTAGGCACCAATGGTTTTAATCTTGAAGCATGTGTCTGTGGTGCTCCTGTGTGAGGGATCTACTTGGATGAATAAGCTCTTAGCGGTGCCTTATCACTTGGTAACTTGGGTTAACTAACCCGGGATTATCAGCTGAAAGTCCACTATCAAGAGTAACCCTCACCACAGAGCATTTAGTAACCCAAAGAGGTGCTGGACACCAAGGTCTCAAGAAAAGAAAATAAATAAACTATGTGCATGTGGTGTGTATGTATGGGGGAGAGACTTGAGCAAGTAAGTCCTTAGGGGTGCTTCAACACCTAGCACCTTGAACCAACTGGTTCGGGAGTGTTGGCTGAAAGCTTATTTTAAAGAGTTGCCCTTTTACAGAGCACTTAGCTTAAGAACAAAAATAAGCCCTCAAATAACAACAAAAGGATCAATGAATAAAAGTCTCATGGGATGCAATCAAAGTGAGTGTTTTATGACAAGATAAAGGTCTGAAAGCCAGGAATGAACCTAAGTTTCTATGCATAAAACCACCATAAAACTAGGGACATGACTTCCACAAGAATGACTCATTTCTCTTGGCATTCCATTCATCATTCTCTTGTTCCAGTACTTGCTTAGGGACAAGCAAGCTTTAAGTTTGGTGTTGTGATGCCAGGGCATTTTGGCCAGTTTCACTGACCTTTTCTTTACTGTTTTTAGGGTAATTTCATGCATTTCCTTAAGAAATAAGCTAGTTTTGGGTAGATATTCACTTACATCTTGATTCAAGCATACATTGTGCATTTTACATGATTTCATGAGGATTTTGCCTGAATTTAAGGAGAAATTGGATGTTGCATTTCCCATGACTTGGACTAGAACTTTGATGTACTTTATTGCTTAATTTCAGGACAAAGGAAGCAAAGAAGAACCACATTAGTGGCTACGTTAGTTGCACTAACGTTAACACTAACGTGGAATGGGAGTAACTTGCAAAGTTAATGAGAAAAGTGATTGCCAATAACGCTCTCGAAGCCATCATTGCCCACGTTAAGAAATAGAGCCACCGTTAGTGACACTTAACATTTTCACTAACGTTGAACCAAGATCATGAGTGGCCACGTTAGAGTCCACATTAACCTAGTTAACGTGGCCTCTAACGTTAAGAAGGAAGGGGGGAGCCAACGTTAGTGACACTCAACATTGTCACTAACGTTGGCCAAAGCACATTAAGCCACGTTAACTCCCACGTTAACCTAGTTAACGTGGAAGCTAACGTGAAGGAACAAAGTGGTCGACAATGTTAGTGACACCCAACATTGTCACTAACGTTGGAAGAACACAAGCCCCCAATAAGCCATGTTGACTCCCACGTTAACCTAGTTAACGTGGAAGCTAACGTGAAGAAAGAAGGTGATCGCCAACGTTAGTGACACCCAACATTGTCACTAACGTTGGAAGGAGCCATACATGCCACCATGAGCCACGTTAACTCCCACGTTAACTTAGTTAACGTGGAAGCTAACGTGGATAAGGGAAGGATGAGCCAACGTTAGTGACACTCAACTTTGTCACTAACGTTGGAGATGGCTAGCAAGGCCACGTTAGAAGCCACGTTAACCTAGTTAACGTGGACTCTAACGTGGAAAATAGGGGCAATTTGGAACGTTAGTGACAATGGTAAGTGTCATTAATGTTCTCGAAGGATGGCAAGCCTACGTTAAAAGAGCCACGTTAACTAAGTTAACGTGGGCTCTAACGTAGGGAAGGGGGAGGCTTCTCAACATTATTGGGAAAGTTGAGTCCCAATAACGTGTGCGAAGAACATAGTGGAAATGTTAGTGGCAACGTTTGTGCCACTAACGTTGAGGTTAACGTGGCCTTTAACTTTGATGAGGAATGTTAGTAAAAAAGGTGATTGTCACTAACGTTCTCGAACCCATATTTTCACTGAACGTTAACACCACTAACATCCTGAGCCAAAGCCCCTGCCCACTTCATACTTTCTCTCTGCAAGTAAAAGCTATGCCCAATGAAGAAGAGAACTGCTTCCAACTCAAGATCCAAAGGCCCAAGACTTGAAGAATCAACTAGAAGAACAGAAGAGTAGTATATATAGGAGTATCTTTGAAATATTTTGGGGAGTTGGAAATTATAGGGAGACTCTTAGAATAGGAACTACTCTCTGTATTTACTTTTTCTGCACTTCTAAGTTTTCATAATGTATTCTCCATCTTTGTTTTCATTTTCCAGAGCTATGAACAACTAAACCCCTGTCATTGGGTTAGGGAGCTCTATTGTAATTTGATGGATCAATACTAGTTTTCATTATTCTTCTTCTATCTTTTCTCTTGATTTTACTTGAAAGCTTTCGATCTTCATCCAATTGAGTAGTTATCTTGAAAAAGAAGCTATTCATACTTGGATCTCTTCTGAACCTTGAAAGAGGAATGAAGAGATCAAGCTAGAAATGCTTTCTCATGCTGGACCAAATTGGGTTTGGATTGATATGTGACTATAATCCTTTCAACACTTGGTTTGGGAAATGCATGTGGTATAATCAGTGACCATACTTCATCTCTTCTCATGAGCAATTGACCAAGGAATTGGATATTGATCAAGATTTGAGAGATTGAATTACAAGAAATTGTAATTCAATCACTTAAGATTGCCAAGGAGATCAATGAGTGCTTTGATTGAGGAAGAGATGAAAATGAAATTGATCCGGAGAATGCAACATCTCCTAAGCCCAATGAACTCCCCATTTCTGATCTTACCCATTCTCTTTAATTTCTGTTATTTACTTTAATGAGCAATTCCCCCATTCCCATTTACAATTCTGCAATTTACCTTCCGTCATTTACTTTTAGATCTATAATTCTAGCATTTACTTTCCTGTCAATTACCTTCCCGCCATTTTATTTTCTGCAATTCTCAACTCAAATTTTGGATTCGCTCAACTAGAACAGTTCTCTAACTAAAGTTTCTTGATTAATCAATCCTTGTGGGATTCGACCTCACTCTATTGTGAGTTTTTACTTGACGACAAATTCGGTACACTTGCCGAAGGGAATTTGTTTTGAGACAAATTTCCGTGCATCATTATCTCCTCAAATTCTTATGTTCCTTCCATTTTTGCTAGCTTCCTTTCCAATCTCCAACTCATTCATGCCCTATAAAGTCTGAAACACTCAACACACAGATCACGGCATCGAATGGAATAAAGGAGAATTAAAATTACATAATTAAAGTCTCTTGGAAGCAGTTTTCAAACATGTTATAAATTCAGCAAGGGATTATAATTTCATGCTAATTTAATGAATAAGTGGGTAAGGATCCTGATAAAACCACACAATTAAACACAATATAGACCAAAAAATAGTGGTTTATCAACCTCCCCACACTTAAACATTAGCATGTCCTCATGCTTAATTGAAGGAGATAAGGAAATAAGTATGAACATGTAGAAATTCATGAAATGCAATGCAAGCCTATATATATATATAAATAAATGCAACTATATGATTCTTGCCCACTTGATCAAAAGTAAATAAGCTCTTCAAAACAATTACAAATCAAATTCCACTAATTCTATCATTATACAATAAAACAGATAAAGGTGCAAGAAGATAGCTCATGAAAGCAGGGAACATGAAAATTCAAGCATTGAACCCTCACTGATAATGTATGTACGCTCTAATCTCTAGTGTATAGGGTAATCACTCTATCCTTCTCTAATCATGCTTTCTAACTTTTGTTCTTCTCCTAACCAATCAACAACAGTTAATATACCAATGCAAACATCATGAGGTCTTTTCAAGGTTGTAATGGGGCTAAGGTACAGGTAGGGGTATACATTTGGTCGGGTGAGCTAATAAATTGAATCTTTAATTAACCCAAGCTTCAACCCAACCTATATATTTTTAATGTAATCTTAAAGTTCATACCTAGCTTCCCAGAATTCCCTTTTTCTATCCATACTCATGTATCAACTTTATATTTGGTTCTATTATATGTGTATTGATCTTTGAATTCTGAATTTAACATTGGGGTAATTTTTGTCCCCTTATTTATTTATATAAATTTTTTTTGACATTAAAATAAATATAGCTTATCAATGCACATAGATTTTTAATTCTTATAGTTTCACATGAGTAGGTATCCAAATTCCCATTAAATTCTCATGACACATTCCCTTAACAACTTTTGTTCCCACAATTTCCCATACTTAACTAGCACACATAATTCTATCTTAAGCTAACCAAAGATTCAATTTGGGATATACAATTGTTTTTCAACTTAAGGGTAGTAATGTGGTAAAATATAGAACAAATGGGATTTAAAGGCTCAAAGTGGTTAACAAAGGTAATTGAAAAGGGTAGACTTAATTTGGATAAGTGAGTTTAAACAAATAATGGCCTCAATCATGTGCAAGCATGCAAATATAATAAATATTGGACATATAAGATAAAACAAAATATAGATTACAATCATAGAGAAGTAAACACACAAGAATGAAATAATTATGGTTAAATAATGTAACCATACATAGGGGCTCAAATCTTTCACAGGTTGTGTGTTCTTTAGCTCAAATGTCATGTTCCAAATACAACTCAAGCAAATTTATCATAAAAATTTTAAAAAATTAGTGAAATTTTGTTCCAAAGATAGAGTCTTAAAAGAAACTTATTGTCTTTTCAATCAAGTAGAACATGCATGCAACTATCCTAACCTATGCAATTTATTCTATTCTATAAAAGAAAGAAAATCTAACTAAAATATCCTAATTATTGGTGCTAGAGAAGAGAAATTACCTCCGGAAGTCAGGTACTGACCGACCTCCCCACACTTAAGGCTTTGCACCGTCCTTGGTGCCGTCTGTCAGGAACAGGGGTGGGCCGGTGGCAGTATCTCCACAGTTGGGACCATTATGGCTCCCTGTGCTGGTAAAAGAAGTGGAGTCCGGGGTATCCGAGTCCTTAAAGTGTCCCTTGAGTAGCTCCTTGAGGTGTTTGAATCGGCGCTCGTTACGGCGCTCTCTCATCTTTGCTTTCTGTTCTTGCCGATCCAACCTTTCAATTATCTGCTGGAGCAATTCATCAGTTGTAGGTGCTTGTGGTGTTGAAGAAGGATTATCTTCAACTGGAGTAGTAGGAAGGCTTGTAGTGGCTACTGGGAGTTTGAGGTATTTCCCGTTAGGGACATACTGATCATCCCGTGGAAGCACGACTTTGGTGTCCCCAGCTCTGTAGGAGACTCTGGCTGCTGAGACAAGATCTGAGACCAAGGCGGGGAAAGGTAAATTGCCCGCAATTTGTACGTGTCCCATAGCATTCCGGATATGTCTTGAGAGATGCAGAGGTTGGTCTGTAAGGATGCACCGTAGTAGAACAGCCATGTCCGCAGTGAAGGAGGACTCATGGGTGCTCGGAAAGACGTAATGAGACATGATCTGTGCCCAAACGCGAGCCTCCAAAGTAAGTGCTGAAGCCAAGATTCCCTTAGGGCGGGTACGGTGGTATCCGTAGATCCAACGGCTACCAGGTAATGCGATAACTCCGAGAATGGAGTCCCAGTCAAATTGGTACCTCTGGCGTTTAAGTGCGGCTTCTTGGAAGGCGTCCATTCCTTCTGGAATAGGGGGAGGACTCAGAGCTTGCTGAATGGCCTCTTCTGTGATGGGGACTTGCTTCATCTGGACATAAATAGACTGCAGGGTTGGCATGTAGAAGTTAGAGTAGAACTCAACTACCCAAGAAAGATTGACCTGCCTTGGCTGTCTCCGTAGGAAACCCCATTGTCGTCGTTCAATTTGCGGCCCAACAAAGGAAGCAATATTGGATGGGAGGATAAGAAGGTATTCATTATTATAGTTTCTTTCTACCAGGATAGGGAACATCTGTTCATAGTAGCGATTGGGAAATCGCTCAGTGTTCTTTACTGGAAAGGCTTTCTCCTTCTCATCAACCTTTATTATCCTCTTAACTCTTTTTGTTGAGGGCTTAACTGCGGTTGAAGAAGGCTGTGCCACTAATGCTGTTTTAGTTCCTCTTCTTGCTAGTGGTTTGGAAGTAGCTTTCTCTTTTCCTTTCTTGGTGGCCATCCTGAAAGAAGGGAAGTGAAAGTAAATTAAATTCAAAGAGATATACAGCAAGGAAGGAAACAGAAAAGAGGGTGATGGATGCACATTAGCATATACTGACATTATCACATGCTCGCGAGTACATGTGAAAAGCCAACAATGGAAAATAGCTAGTTCATATAAAGGCAAGTGACTGCAAGGTGTTTATTGGCATGCCGGCAAAGGGCATGAGTAGCATAGACCAAGCCATACTTTGTAACAAACCATCACGTTTGTATTGACAATTAAATTCAATTAATACAATAGTAAAGGAAAGTTGTGAAAAGCAAGCATTGAATAGTATAACAACATAGAGAAGTGCATAATGCCATTTGAGCTTTTTTACAAACACATAGCATGCATGTTGAATAAGGTATAGAAAATATGAAGGTGAACATGCAAGCAATCCCATAAATAGAATAAAAATAATTGTCAAACAATTTGCAACAATCCACAAGCATATAATGAGAGATAATGACTCAAAAAAAGAAAAACAATTAAATTTCTAACACCATGTAAAAAGAAAAAGAAAAAGAAAGAAAATATGAATAATGAAAAGAAAAAAAAAGAAAAGAAAATACATATAAAATAATAAGAATGATAGAAAAAGAAAGAGAGAAAAAGAAAGTAAAACCTTGTTAACGGAGGTGAGAGAGATAGAGAGTGAAAGGTGAGATAGAAGGGGGAAAGGGGAAGGAAGAAATAAGGAGGGAAAAGAAAAACTAGGATTTGGAGGAGAGAAAGATAAGATAATTTGGCAATTTAGGTTGAGCTGTGCGGCGCATGCGACGCGGCTGCGTGGGGCACGCATTCGCGTTGATGCGCTTCAAGTATGGTGATGTGATCGCGTCGGTCACGCGGTCGCGTGACCCATGTTATGCTTCTGGCGCGAGTGCAGCCTCGCACCAGCACAACTCTCTGTTCAAATTAATTTATTTGCCAAAATTCGGACGGCACGATCGCGTGGGTCACGCGATCGCGTGAGTGTGCGCCAGAAAATGGATGACGCGGCTGCGTCGGCGACGCAGTCGTGTGATAAGGATTGTGCTTCCAGCAACAATCCAACATCACTCTCGCACAATATTTCATTGTGCACCCTTTTACGTCGAAAACTCAGGGCACGCGGCCGCGTGGGGCACGCGGTCGCGTGGGAGGCCATGATTCCCATGCGACGCGAACGCGTCAGCGACGCGGTCGCGTGGGTTGATTTGTGCCATTGGCATGCCTCCAGCCACACTCCAACGTGACTTTCTATTCATTTTTATTTTTCTTTATTCTCCCTGTGATGCGGACGCGTCGCTGATCCGATCGCGTCGCGTAGCAAAAAAAAATTTTTTATTTTGAAATAAAAACATGTAAATGCAGATGCATGAAAGTACTAAGGAAGAGAAGAGTTATTGAATAGGAAAAACTAAATATAAAGAAAAGAATGATCATACCATGGTAGGTTGTCTCCCACCTAGCACTTTGCTTTAACGTCCGTAAGTTGGACGCTCCACTAGCTCAATCTTCTGCTATGTGGGGATCTTCCAAGAGGAAGATCTCAAGCTCCTTGTTTTCTGCATCTTCTTGCCATGGTATAGCTTCAGGCGTTGTCTATTTACCTTAATAAGTTTAGAGCTTGAAGGATGGCTTAGGTGATAAACTCCGTACGGTTCGGCCTTCTCTACTCTGTATGGACCTTCCCATCTTGATCTTAACTTGCCTGGCATGAGCCTTAGTCGAGATTTGTAAAGGAGGACTAAATCTCCAGGGTGGAACTCTTTCTTCTTGATGTTTTGATCATGTACAGCCTTCATCTTTTCCTTGTATATTCTGGAGTTTTCATAAGCTTCTAGGCGAAGGCTCTCCAGTTCCTGCAGTTGCAACTTCCTTTCAGCTCCGGCTTTCTCAATTCCCATGTTGCACTCCTTAACTGCCCAAAAAGCTCTGTGTTCTACTTCAACTAGGAGATGACAAGCTTTTCCATAAACCAAGCGGAAAGGACTCATCCCAATGGGTGTCTTGTATGCTGTTCTATATGCCCAGAGTGCATCTTGTAGTCTGGTGCTCCAGTCTTTTCTATGAGGCTTTACTATCTTTTGTAAGATACGCTTAATTTCTCTGTTTGACACCTCGGCTTGCCCATTAGTTTGGGGATGGTAAGTTGTTGCAACTTTATGAATTATCCCATGCTTCTTCATTAATCCTGTTACAAAAATGGGTGCCTTGATCGCTCACGATTGCTCGTGGTGATCCGAAGCGACATATAATATGGTTTCTCACAAAGGAAACAACAGTGTTAGCATCATCAGTGCGGGTAGGAATTGCTTCCACCCATTTGGAAACATAATCCACAGCTAACAATATATAAAAATATCCATTAGAATTTGGAAATGGACCCATGAAGTCAATGCCCCAAACATCAAAAATTTCACAGAAAAGCATAATTTGTTGAGGCATCTCATCTCTCTTGGATATATTGCCAAATTTCTGGCATGGGAGACAACATTTATAAAACTCAGCAGCGTCTCTAAAAAGAGTAGGCCACCAGAATCCACAGTCTAAGATATTTCTAGCTGTTCTTTGAGGGCCAAAATGTCCTCCACTCTCAGATGAGTGACAGGCCTCTAAAATTGACTGGAATTCTGATTGAGGCACACAACGTCTAATTACTTGATTAGCACCACATCTCCATAAATATGGGTCATCCCATATATAATATTTAGACTCGCTTTTCAGCTTGTCTCTTTGATGCTTAGAAAAATTTGGAGGAAATGTGCGGCTAGCTAAATAATTAGCAACAGGTGCATACCAAGGGGCTACCTCAGATACTGCTTGTAGGTTATCAAAAGGAAAATTATCATCTATAGGAGTAGAATCATCCTTAATATGCTCAAGGCGACTCAAGTGGTCTGCCACTAAATTCTGATTACCACTCCTATCCTTTATTTCTAAATCAAATTCTTGTAACATCAGTATCCAACGTATAAGTCTTGGTTTGGACTCCTTTTTAGCCAATAGATACTTTAAGGCTGCATGGTCCGAATACACTACTACTCTAGTGCCAAGTAAATAAGCTCGGAATTTATCTAGAGCAAAAACAGTAGCAAGAAGCTCTTTCTCAGTAGTAGTATAGTTGAACTGGGCAGTGTCTAAAGTCTTAGACGCATAAGCAATAACGGAAGGATCCTTACCTTCACGCTGAGCCAGCGCTGCTCCTACTGCATGGTTGGAAGCATCGCACATGATTTCAAATGGCTGGCTCTAGTCTGGTCCTCTCACAATTGGAGCTTGAGTCAGAGCAGTCTTCAGCTTATCGAACGCTTGTTTGCAATCCTCACTGAACTCGAACTCAATATCCTTCTGCAGTAATCTGGATAAGGGAAGTGCGACCTCACTAAAGTCCTTAATAAATCTCCTGTAAAAACCTGCATGGCCAAGGAACGAACGGACTTCCCTCACAGAAGAGGGGTAAGGTAAACTAGAAATAACATTCACCTTTATTGGGTCTACAGAAATGCCATTATTAGATACCACATGTCCTAATACAATTCCTTGTTTTACCATAAAGTGACATTTTTCGAAATTTAATGCAAGGTTTGTATTAACACATCTATCTAATAATCTAGATAATCCATCTAAGCAAAGGCTAAAAGAATCACCATAAATGCTAAAATTGTCCATAAAAACTTCCATACAGTCCTCAATAAGATCAGAGAAAAGACTCATCATGCACCTTTGGAAAGTAGCTGGTGCATTGCACTAGCCAACGGGCATTCTCTTGTAAGCATAAGTCCCAAAAGGACATGTAAAGGTAGTCTTTTCCTGATCCTCAGGAGCTATATGAATCTGGAAATAACCTGTGTAACCATCTAAAAAGCAATAATGTGATTTACCTGACAGGAGATCCAGCATTTGATCAATGAATGGAAGTGGGTAGTGATCCTTACGGGTAGCTTGGTTGAGACGCCTGTAATCAATGCAGACTCTCCAAGAATTCTGAACTCTAGTTGCTATGAGCTCTCCATGCTCATTCTTCACTGTAGTGACTCCAGACTTCTTGGGCACCACTTGTACTGGGCTTACCCATTCACTGTCTGAAATGGGATATATGATACCGGCTTCCAATAGTCTGGTCACTTCCTTTTTGACAACTTCCAAGATGGTGGGATTCAATCTTCTTTGGGGTTGATGGACAGGTCTTGCTCCCTCTTCTAAAAATATTCTGTGCTCACATACTTGAGGGTTGATGCCTACTATGTCTGCCAAGCTCCACCCAATTGCCTTCTTATGCTTCCTCAGCACATTAAGTAACTGCTCTTCTTGTTGAGAAGTAAGTTCCCTTGCAATGATAACTGGAAACCTCTGCTCATCTTCAAGATAAGCATATTTGAGATGTGGAGGGAGGGGTTTCAATTCTAACTTTTGATCATGGGCAGGCTTTGGATTATCTGGAGCTTGTGAAAATGGCGAAGTGCCCTCATTGTCAGTTAAAAGGGTCCCCACACTTGGACCTTGTCCAGTGTGCCTCTCTTCAAACTCTTCCTTGTGAACTTCAGCTACACTTTCATCTATGACATCACACTGGAAGATAGAACGATCTTCTGGGGGGTTGTCAATGACTCCATGGTTGAAGATTACTATGCGGCCATCTATTTCAAAGGAGTATGTTCCTGAAAAAGGATTCAATTTGAATTTTGATGTCTTCAGGAATGGTCTTCCAAGTAGGATTGATGATGGCTTATTTGAATCATTATGGGGCATCTCCAAGATATAAAAATCAGTGGGAAATGTAAGCCCTTTAATGTTCACCAAAACATCTTCAGCAACTCCAGCCACTGTAATAATGCTTTTATCTGCTAACACAAAACGAGCTGCCGACCTTTTTAAGGGAGGGAGCCTCAAAATATCATATATAGACAAAGGCATTATACTGACACATGCTCCTAAATCACACATGCAATCATAAATTACTACACCACTAATAGTACAGCTAACTATACAAGGACCTGGATCACTACATTTTTCATGTAATCCTCCCATTAAAGCAGATATAGAACTACCTAAAGGAATAGTTTCTAATTCATTAATTTTGTCTTTATGGATACATAAGTCTTTTAGAAACTTTGCATATTTAGGTACCTGCTGAATAACATCAAAAAGAGGAACAGTTACCTCAACCTTTTTGAATATTTCTACTATTTTGGGGTCGGGTTCCAGCTGCTTCCTGGGCTTCCTTGCAAGTTGTGGAAATGGAATAGGAGTAGTGTTTTCTGTGGTGTCTGCGCCTTTTGGTGCTTCCTCCTGTGGTTGAGCTATTTCTTCTTTAGCTATGTCCTGTATGTCCTCTTCCTCTTTAACATCTTCTATTTCTACTACCTTTTCAGCTGAGGTGTGTTCTGGTGGGCTTGGTTCCTCCTGATTCCCCTCCTGCAGTGTGGTTCCAGACCTTAGGGTGATGGCATTAATGCCTCCCTTTGGATTGGGTAATGGTTGATAGGGGATTCTAGTAGAGCTTGAAGGTTGGTTACTGGAATTTTGCGTTGATCCAAGCTGTGACATAAGAGCTTGCAAAGTAGAGGTGAGACCATTCAGACTGGCATTAATACTATTCATGATGTTACTTTCCATGGTCTGTTGTCTTCGCTCAAAAGATTGTAGTAGCTCTTCATTAGGAGATAAAGAAGAATGAGTAAATTGAGAAGTCTGCTGTTGATTGTTCTGTGGTCCTTGGTTTTGCCTTAGGTGAAGTGCTCTGTAAGGTTGATTCTGCTGCCTGTTGTTGTTATTATTCCATCTCTGATTTCCTTGATTATCTCTGCCTCCTCTGTTATTGTTGTCCCTCAAATTCTGGTTAGAATTGTCCTGCCATCCATGATTATTATTTCCACTTTGATTGTACCCTTGGTTGGGGCGGTCATAGAAGTTATGAGTGGATGCCACCATGTTGTCTTCTTGTTGGAGTTGCGGGCATTCATCAGTGTAATGGCTATAATCAGCACAGATTCCACAAATTCTTTGCGGGACCAGTTGTTGGTTTTGCTGTAGTGGAGGAGGTTGAGCTTGCTGAGCTTGTTGTTGATTCAATTGCATTTGCTTCAGCAAGTTGGTCATCTCACATATACCCTGAGCTAGAGCCGCAGTCTCTCTACTAGAGGATACTTCTGCAATGGCTTTTGAACGGCCTTGCTTTTGTCTGTGGTTCCTAGTAGATTCAGCTAAATCACTGATCAATTGCCAAGCCTCATCAGTGGTCTTGTACTTCTTCATAGACCCATTGCTAGCACTTTCCAATGTGGTCTTATCTTGGGGCCTCATGCCCTGTATGATATAGCTAAGTAACACTATCTTGTCAATCATGTGGTGGGGGCATGCTTCCAGAAGATTATTGAAGCGCTCCCAATATTCAAAGAGAGTCTCATTGTCATCCTGAACAATTGTGGAAATATCCTTCCTCAGTTTATCAGTAACTTCAGATGGAAAGAATTTCTCCAAAAACTCCTTTCTGAGTGTATCCCAGTTGGATACATTTGCTAGAGGTTGAGTGTAGTGCCACTCTCTTGCTTTTCCCTTAAGAGAAAACGGGAAAGCTTTCAGCAAAATTGAAGTTTCATCAGTACCATCACGCCTGACAGTAGAACAGGCGGCCTGGAAATCTCTCAAGTGCTTGATAGGCTCTTGAGCAGGTAGGCCATGAAACTTGGGCATCAAATTTAGCAGTGTGGTCTTTATTTCAAAATCTGTAGCTACCGCTGGATGATGCGCTTGAAACGGTTGCATTGTAAAATCAGGGGCTCCTTCCTCCTGGAAGGTAACTCTTCTAGCTGCCATGTCTTCTGCACGTAAAACAACCGAATCAGTAGAACGGGGGCTGGTTTCTTCCTCAAGTTCACTTTCAGATCCGCCCTCAGAGTGGACTAACCGACGCTGTTCTCGCCTTATTCGTGAAATAGTCCTTTCAATTTCAGGATCGAATATTAGCAAGCGCGGATCAGGAAGTGAACGCGTCATTTGACGAAAGAAACATGCAACTCATAGTAGCAAAATAAAATAAAATGCAAATAAATAAATTCTAATTAATAACTTTAGTACTCTATTGCAACTCCCCGGCAACGGCGCCAAAAATTGGTGAGACACAGAAGTTGGTGAATTAAAAATTATTAAAATAGTTACGTTGCAAGTATAGTTCTTAACTCACCGAAAATCTGCCTATCAATTTAGAAATATGTCACAGAGAGTTTAAATTAAAAATTACTGGGAGTTTAAGTCCCAGGTCGTCTCCCAACGAGTTGCAGAAAAGTGTGCTATTTTATTAATCAGATGTTCCAAGAAGTTGAGTTAAATAGGTGGGAAATTAAATTGAGAAAATTCAAATAATATGAAATAAAAGCCTTGACTGGGAGTTGATTAGTTGGAATCTCTATCATTGGTGGGGTGATTTAAAGATTAATTTATAATTAATGGTTGTTCTGTTTAGTTATCCTTTACTAGGTAAAGGAAAGTCAAACAAGTTGGAATGCTAGATCTGTTCACGAGTTGCAACCCACTTAGTTCAAAGGGATTGGTGTTAGTGATTAGATAACAATCCAACAGTTAACCCAATTACAATTTTTCTTTCAATTCTTCCAACTCAAGAGTTCCTTTCAATCAACTCCCCATCAAGTGAGGGAACTACTCACTCCTTGTAAATAATAAATCCATAACACATGAAAGGGAAATAAAAGAAGACATGATTATTGGAATGGAAAATAAATTAAAATGGAAGAAATAATCCTTGTATTAAATAATCATGAAAGTATTCAAATGACAAAATTGAACAAAGCAAAGAACATGGAAGAATAAAACCAAGTAAAGAGAACGAACTAGAATAACGAAGTCTTGATGAGGAAATAACTCTTCTCAATGTTCCAATGCTAAGACTAATTGAAAATTAAAATTCTTAAACCTAGAGAAAGAAACCTAAAGGCGTAAAACTAGATCTAAAAAAAACTGAAAACTATGTAGAATGAATGTTGTCCTTTGTTTCTACATATTCTCTGGCTCTAGCCTGCTGTTCCGGGCCGAAAACTGGGTCGAAATAAGGTCCAAAATCGCCCCCAGCGAATTCTGCAGATTATGCAGATCGCACATGTCACGCGATCGCGTCATCCATGCGGACGCGTCATTCGCGCTTTTCCTTACTACGCGTTCACGTCGTCCACGCTACCGCGTCGCTTGAGTTTTTCCAATCCTCGCAGCCGCGTGAGCCATGCGGTTGCGTCACTGCGATTTGCTCTCCTTCGCGCGGTCGCGTGAGCCATTCAACCGCATCACTTCTCGCTGGTTATCTCCTCAAATTCTTATGTTCCTTCCATTTTTGCTAGCTTCCTTTCCAATCTCCAACTCATTCATGCCCTATAAAGTCTGAAACACTCAACACACAGATCACGGCATCAAATGGAATAAAGGAGAATTAAAATTACATAATTAAAGTCTCTAGGAAGCAGTTTTCAAACATGTTATAAATTCAGGAAGGGATTATAATTTCATGCTAATTTAATGAATAAGTGGGTAAGGATCATGATAAAACCACACAATTAAACACAATATAAACCATAAAATAGTGGTTTATCAAGGGTTTCATGCTTGATTCTATGTTCTCGGCTTTCATGAGCTATCTTCTTACAAGTTTGCTTGCCTATTATTGTGTGATTTGAGTTGGTGGAATCTAATTTTTGTTTGTCTTGGAGAACTTGTTCATTTTAACTAAGTAGGTGGAAATATCTTAGCATGTAGTTGTATTCTTACACATAGGTTACATTGCATTGCATTAGTGTTAATTTCCCCATTCATTATTTTGATCTCTTTGAGCTTAACATGAGGACTTGCTAATGATTAAGTGTGGGGAGGTTGATAAACCACTATTTTATGGTTATTCTTGTGGTAAATTGGGTGGCTTTTATTAATTTTCCATACACTTATTCATACAATTTGCATGTTTTATATTTTCCTTCCTAATTCCGCTATATGATTGAAAAATTGCTTCCTGAGCCTTTAAATTATCAATCTTTAATCCCCCTTTTCTACCATTCGACGACGTGATCTGTGTGCTAAGTGTTTTCAGGCTTTATAGGGCAGGAATGGCTTGGAGGATGGAGAGGACGCTTGCAAAAATGGAAGGAACACACGAAACCAAGGAGCTACCCAGCGAGGACGGACGCGCACAAACACCTCACGTGCGCGCGCACTTGGCGCATTCCAGAACGACACGGACACGCACTTGGCGGGTACGCGTGACACATGCAGAAGGCCATCGACGCGGATGCGCACCTGGCACGTACGCATGGTGTGCGTAATATTCTGCGACTGCATAAATAGCTGGGGGTGATTTTTGGCTGAGTTTTGACCCCGTTTTCGGCCCAGAAATGCATACTAGAGCCAGGGGACAGCAGAGAATACTTAGTTTTTAGTTTTTAGTTTTGAATCTTGGAAGAGAACACTACTTCCTCCAGGGTTCTTCATAGTCATACCTTTTACTAGTACTACATTTTGGGTTAGATAATTGCGAATAGTTATTACCTCCGTGAAGTTTTAGCATTACAGTTTGTTTTCTTATTCACTTTCTTCTTTTATTTACCATTCACATCATTCAGAGTTACTTATGGATATTTCTGATTTTGGGATCTATTAATACAAAGAACACTTTTCCATTTAATTTTTTTTTGCTTGCTTCCAATTAATTTGATTATTATGCCTTCTTTCTACCCCTTGAATATGTATTTGAAATTAGCATCTATGTCAATGGAGTAGAATCCCAACTTGACTTGGGAGTTGATCAATAGGAGACCCTTGAGTCGAAATACTGAAGCGTTAATTGGTGATTGGAAGTTATTGGCTGGCTTTCTAGTCACTAACGCTAGTCCTTCCCAAGGGAGAGGATTAGGACTTGTGAATAAAAGTTGGCTTAACTACTTGACTTTCCCTTATTTGGTAAGGGTTAACTAAGTAGAAATAACAACCAATCATTATTAATCTTGGGAAAACCAACAAGGATAGAACTTCCGATTAATCTTCTCCCAGTCAAGGCTTTCTATCTTAATTAAATAAAATCTTTGTGTAATTTTCATTGCTTCAATTTCACTCTCCAACTTCAAATTTCTCAGAAACCCCCTGATCAATAAATAACACTCTCTTAGCAACTTGTTGGGAGACGACCTAGGATTTCTACTCCCAGTATTTTATTCTTAATTTGTGACAAACTCTTTTTAAATTGATACGCAGAATCTTTGTTGGTTAAGAACTATACTCGCAACGTCAGTTCACTATAATTTCTTAATCAACAATTTTTCTTGGGTTAAATAGCATCAGAAATGAGTTGGATTGGGCCCAAAATGATTCAGAAATCACTGGCCACGAGTTGCCTTTAGTGAGTCACATGCAGCTTCCCACGTGTATGCGTACATCACGTGTACGTATCTTTAAATGCTAGGAAACTATGGCAAATCTTATATCATTTTGAAGCACCGGATGTTAGCTTTCCAAAGCAACTGAAACTCCCTCATTTGGACCTCTGTAGCTCAAGTTATGATTGAATAAGTGTGAAGAGGTAGGGCTTGACAGCTTTGCTATTCCTTCATTTCTTCATGAGTTCTCCATTTCTACATGCTTTTTCTTCATTCCCTCAATCCAATCTTTGCCTCCTAAACCTGAAATCACTTATCAAACACATCAAGGCATCTAATGGAATCAAGATGAATTAAATTTAGCTATTTTAAGTCCTAAAAAGCATGTTTTCACTCTTAAGCACAATTAAAGGAGAATTTATAAAACCATGCTATTTCATTGGATACATGAGAGAAAAGTTGATAAAACACTCTAAATTCAACACAAGATAAACCCTAAAAATGGGGTTTATCAACATCCTCTAATAATTGAAGGAAAGTCAAGTGAGCAAAGTCAACTCTAATCCACAAGTACTAATCAAACATTAGCTTTAGTGGAATTTAAGCCACCTAGCAATCCTCAATCACCAATCAACAAAAGAGTTTGATAACTCAAGAATCTCCAATTACTCAACTCAAGCCAAGAATACAAAATTATACTCTAAAATCCAACCAAACATTTTATCAAACACTCGGAAGGCACAAAATAAAAGCATGGTAAAATGACAAGAAATATAAAGTCTAACAACTACCAATTACAAGGAAACAATAATAACAACTAAATTAAACAAGAAGAAACATAAACCTAAATTGAATTAATGAAAATGAAAATCCAACAAGAGTGCATGAACATAAAAGTAACAAAATAAAAGGAGTAGCAAATAAAACTAAAGGAACAAAGATGCAAGAACAATAAATTGCAAGGAAACTAAATCAAAGTAACAATTAAAGGCTAAACCTAAGAGAAATTTAATCTAATCTACCCTAATTCTAGAGAGAAGAGAGAGCTTCTCTCTCTAGAATATACCCTAAAGCATGTTACTAAACTATCCCCTAATTGCTCTCTCCTTGTTCCATATTGAATTCTGACTCTAATAGCTTTAGAAATGAGTTGGATTTGGGCCTGATGCATCTCAGGAATTGCTAGTCACGTTTTCTCAAAAATGAGTTGGAATTGGCCCTTTTGGCACAAATTTCTGGCTTTTAAATCGGTTCGACCGATTCGTCTACCGGTGTGCGGTTTTACTCGGTTTTTTACAAAAAAATTACATTTTGCAACTCAGAAAAATCTACTGAGTCCAAAAATCATATTTTAATTCTCTAATTTACATTCAAAATTTTTGGATCCTATTTTGGGCAATATTAATTATTTAATTAAACGGTTAATTAATCGCGGTTCTTAATATATATATATATATATATATATATATATATATATATATATATATATATATAAATGCAAACAACTAAGAAGAATGCAATCAAAGCTCTAAAAGACCTAGTAATAGAAGAAAACTAAATGGAATGTGAAAGTGTTGGGATTAGAAAATTTTCACCCAATTTAACGGTCGACTAGTCGGACGACCTCCCCACACTTAAAAGTTTGCACCATCCTCGGTGCATTCAAAGATGAGCAAGGGGGGTACGGCAACTTCACGAATTGCCACCTTTAGCTGGTGGATCTACCAGCTTCTGTGCGTTCTTTTTTCTGCTTATCTTTTTTTTTCCTTAGCATAAATCATCCTGAAAGATAGAAAATAAAATAGGATAGCAAGGCGAGAAAATGCAAAAGCAAGAAAGCATAAATTGTTGGAATGAGGTAAGAATCACTAAATTAATTGAGTGAATTAGTGTGTGACATTGATGAAAATAGTGCGTGAATTTTAAGTTGCATGCGGGATAGAATTCACAAACTAGCATTTGAAAACTATGTCACAACTACATAAAAGAGGTATGTACTTCACTCAATTTAGTGTACTTGAAATACTTTAAAGGAAACTTGTAAGTTATAACAAACAAATAAGTAATAAAGAGGCATGAAAGCATTCAAGCAAATAATCAAGCAATTGTGAAATGGATATTGAATGGGCATTGGTTGATGTGCAAGAGAATTCAATGCAACAAAGAAAATTTAGAACTCACACATCATTCAATGACACATTTTGAATTTGATTTTTGCATCACCTAATTGACATGAAGTAGGAAGCATGGTTGTTATGCAACTTAGGAAAAGAGAGATAGAGGTGAAAATCGATCACATAGTGGTATGCGAAATTGTTACTCAGGTTGTGAATTATTGTTCGAAATTGATTCCCTGGTGATGGCACCAAAAACGGATGCACAGAACCATGGTCTAAACATATCTTCACAACTTCGCATAACTAACCAGCAAGTGTATTGGGTCGTCCAAGTAATAAACCTTATGTGAGTAAGGGTCGATCCCATGGAGATTGTTGGTATGAAGCAAGCTATGGTCACCTTGTAAATCTCAGTCAGGCGGATATAAAATAGTTATGGAGTTTTCGAAATTAATACTAAAATAAGGATAGAAATACTTATGTAAATCATTGGTGAGAATTTCAGATAAGCGTATGGAGATGCATTCATTCCTCTGAACCTCTGCTTTCCTGCTGTCTTCATCCAATCCGTCTTACTCCTCTCTATGGCTGGCTTTATGTAAGGATGTCACCGGTGCCAATGGCTACTTTCAATCCTCTTGGGAAAATGGTCCAAATGCTCGGTCATAGCACGGCTAATCGTCTGGAGGCATCACCCTTGTCGTTTGTTGCATCCTATTCCTCTCTGTGAAAATGGTCCGATGCGCTGTCACTGCATGGCTAATCATCTTGGAGGTTCTCGATCATACTGGAATAGAATTTACTATCCTTTTGCGTCTGTCACTACGCCCAACACTCGCGAGTTTGGAGTTCGTCACAGTCATTCAATCCCAGAGTCCTACTCGGAATACCATGGACAAGGTTTAGACTTTCCGGACTCTCATGAATGCCGCGATCAATCTAGCTTATACCACGAAGATTCTGATTAAGAGATCTAAGAGATACTCATTCAATCTAATGTAGAACGGAAGTGGTTGTCAGGCACGCGTTCATAGGGAATGATGATGAATGTCACGTTCATCACATTCAGGTTGAAGTGCGAATGAATATCTTAGAAGGGAAATAAGATGAATTGAATAGAAAACAGTAGTACTTTGCATTAATCTTTGAGGAACAGCAGAGCTCCACACCTTAATCTATGGAGTGCAGAAACTCTACCGTTGAAAATACATAAGTAATGAAGGTCCAGGCATGGCCGAATGGCCAGCCCCCAAACGTGATCAATAGATCAAAAGATAATCCAAAGATGTCTAATACAATAGTAAAAGGTCCTATTTATAATAAACTAGCTACTAGGGTTTACAGAAGTAAGTAATTGATGCATAAATCCACTTCCGGGGCCCACTTGGTGTGTGCTTGGGCTGAGCTTGAAGTCTACACGTGGAGAGGTCATTCTTGGAGTTGAACCACAGCTTTTGTGCCAGTTTGGGCGTTGAACTCCACTTTGCAACTTGATTCTGGCGCTGGACGACAGAATTGGGCAGAGAGCTGGCATTGAACGCTAGTTTGTGTCATCTAAACTTGGACAAAGTATAAACTATTATATATTGCTGGAAAGCCCTGGATGTCTACTTTCCAACGCAATTAGAAGCGAGCCAATTTGAGTTCTGTAGCTCCAGAAAATCCATTTTGGATGCAGGGAGGTCAGAATCCAACAGCATCAGCAGTCCTTCTTCAACCTCTGAATCTGATTTTTGCTCAAGTCCCTCAATTTCAGCCAAAAAATACCTGAAATCATAGAAAAACACACAAACTCATATTAAAGTCCAGAAATGTGAATTTAACATAAAAACTAATGAAAACATCCCTAAAAGTAACTAGATTCTACTAAAAACATACTAAAAACAATGCCAAAAAGCGTATAAATTATCCGCTCATCACAACACCAAACTTAAATTGTTGCTTGTCCCCAACCAACTGAAAATCAAATAGGATAAAAAGAAGAGAATATACTATAAATTCCAAACTATCAATGAAACATAGCTCCAATCAGATGAGCAGGACTTGTAGCTTTTTGCCTCTTGAATAGTTTTGGCATCTCACTTTATCCATTGAAGTTCAGAATGATTGGCTTCTATAGGAACTCAGAGTTTAGATAGTGTTATTGACTCTCCTAGTTCAGTATGATGATTCTTGAACACAGCTATTTTTTGAGTTTTGGCCGTGGCCCTAAGCACTTTGTTTTCCAGTATTACCACCGGATACATAAATGCCACAGGCACATAATTGGGTGAACCTTTTCAGATTGTGACTCAGCTTTGCTAAAGCCTCCAATTAGAGGTGTCCAGGGTTCTTAAGCACACTCTTTTTTTGCTTTGGACCTTGACTTTAACCGCTCAGTCTCAAGTTTTCACTTGACACCTACACGCCACAAGCACATGGTTAGGGACAGCTCGGTTTAGCCGCTTAGACCAGGATTTTATTCCTTTAGGCCCTCCTATCCACTGATGCTCAAAGCCTTGGGATCCTTTTTATTTGCCCTTGCCTTTTGGTTTTAAGGGTTATTGGCTTTTTGCTCTTGCCTCTTGGTTTTAAGAGCTTTTGGCTTTTTCTGCTTGCTTTTTTTTTTTCCTTTCTATTTTTTTTCGCCTATTTTATTTTATTTTTTTTCTGCAAGCTTTGTTCTTTGCTGCTTTTTCTTGCTTCAAGAGTCATTTTTATGATTTTTCAGATTATCAAATAACATGTCTCCTAGTCATCATTCTTTCAAGAGCCAACATATTTAACATTCTTAAACAACAACTTCAAAAGACATATGCACTGTTCAAGCATACATTCAGAAAACAAAAAGCATTGTCACCACATCAATATAATTAAACTAAGTTCAAGGATAAATTCAAAACTCATGTACTTCTTGTTCTTTTGAATAAAAATAATTTTCATTTAAGAGAGGTGATGGATTCATAGGACATTCATAACTTTAAGACAAGGTTACTAACTACTAATGATCATGTAATGAAGATACAAACATAGATAAGCACTTAACATAGAGAAAACGAAAAACAGAGAAAGTAAGAACAAGGAATGAGTCCACCTTAGTGATGGTGGTGTTTCCTCCTTGAGGAACCAATGATGTCCTTGAGCTCTTCTATGTCTCTTCCTTGTCTTTGTTGCTCCTCCCTCATTGCTTTTTGATATTTTCTTATTTCATGAAGGATGATGGAGTGCTCTTGATGTTCCACCCTTAGTTGTCCCATGTTGGAACTTAATTCTCCTATGGAGGTGTTGATTTGCTCCCAATAGTTTTGTGGAGGAAAATGCATATGAAGCATCTCCGGGATCTCATGGTGATGAGCTTCCTGCGCCTCTTGAGCTCCATGAATGGGCTCTCTTGCTTGCTCCATCTTTTTCTTAGTGATGGGCTTCTCTTCCTCAATGTGAATGTCTCCTTCTATGGAAGCTCCAGCTGAGTAACATAGATGGCAGATAAGATGAGGAAAAGCTAGCCTTGCCCCAGGAGAGGGCTTTTCGGCTATTTTGTAGAGTTCAAGGGAGATGACTTCATGAACCTCTACTTCTTCTCCAATCATGATGCTATGGATCATGATGGCCCGATCCACAGTAACTTCAGATCGGTTGCTAGTGGGGATGATGGAGCGTTGGATGAACTCCAACCATCCTCTAGCCACAGGCTTGAGGTCCAATCTTCTTAGTTGAACCGGCTTACCTTTGGAGTCAATCTTCTATTGAGCTCCTTCCACACATATGTCCATGAGGACTTGGTCCAACCTTTGATTAAAGTTGACCCTTCTAGTGTAGGGGCGTTCATCTCCTTGCATCATAGGCAAGTTAAACGCCAACCTCACATTTTCCGGACTAAAATCCAAGTATTTCCCCCGAACCATTGTAACATAGTTCTTTGGATCCGGGTTCTTACTTTGATCATGGTTCTTGGTGATCCATGCATTGGCATAGAACTCTTGAACCATTAGGATGCCGACTTGTTGGATGGGATTTGTTAGAACTCCCCAACCTCTTCTTTGAATTTCATGTCGGATCTCCGGATACTCATTTCTTTTGAGTTTGAAAGGGACCTCAGGGATCTCCTTCTTCTTGGCCACAACATCATAGAAGTGGTCTTGATGAACTTTGGAGATGAATCTTTCCATCTCCCATGACTCGGAGGTGGAAGTTTTTGTTTTCCCTTTTCCTTTTCTAGAGGATTCTCCGGTCTTAGGTGCCATCAATGGTAATGGAAAACTTAAAAGCTTATGCTTTTACCACACCAAACTTAGAATATTGCTCGCCCTCGAGCAAGAAAATAAAGAATTAGATAAAGAAGAAGAAGAAAAGATGGAGAAGAGGAGGGAGTTGTGTTTTGGCCAAGAAGAGAAGAGAGGGTTGTGTTGTGTAAAAATGAGGAAGAATGGAAGGCTTTATATAGGGAAGGGAGGGGGGGTTATGGTTCGGCCATATGGGTGGGTTTGGGTGGGAAATTGATTTGAATTTTGAAGGTAGGTGGAGTTTATTGGGTAGGTTTATGGGTAAAAGTGGGTGGATGTGAGTGGTGAAGGGTTAATAGGGAAGAGAGATGGAGGTGATAGGTGAAGGGTTTTGGGGAAGAGTGTTTATTGGGAATAGAGGATGATTGAGAAGAGAGAAGAGAGTGAGTGGAGGTAGGTGGGGATCCTGTGAGGTCCACAGATCTTGAGATGATCCTGTGGGGTCCACAGATCCTGAGATGATCCTGTGGGCTCCACAGATCCTGAGGTGTTCAAGGATTTACAATATTGCACCAAATTAGGCATGTAAAATGCCCTTGCACACAACTCTGGGCGTTCAGCGCCAGGTTGGTGCCCATTTTGGGCGTTCAACGCCCATTTGTTGCCCATTTCTGGCGTTGAACGCCAGAACCATGCTTGTTCTGGGCATTCAGCGCCAACTCTTCTCCAGGGTGCAATTCTGGCGTTCAGCGCCCAGATGCTGCCCATTTTGGGCGTTCAGCGCCAGATACTGCCCATTTTGGGTGTTCAGCGCCAGAACCATGCTCTGTTCTGGCGTTGAACGCCAGACAGGTGCTTCCTCCAGTGTGTGATTTTTCTTCCGCTGTTTTTGATTCTGTTTCTAAATTTTTCGTTTATTTTGTGACTCCACATGATCATGAACCTAAGAAAACATAAAAAATAAAAATAAAATTAGATAAATAAACATTGGGTTGCCTCCCAACAAGCGCTTCCTTAATGTCAATAGCTTGATAGTGGGCTCTCATGGAGCCTCACAGATGTGCAGAGCTTTGTTGAGACCTCCCAACACCAAACTTAGAGTTTGGATATGGGGGTTTGACACCAAACTTAGAGTTCGGTTGTGGCCTCCCAACACCAAACTTAGAGTTTGACTGTGGGGGCTTTGGTTGACTCTGCTTTGAGAGAAGCTTTTTCTGCTTCCTCTCCATGGATGCAGAGAGAGATCCTTGAGTTGTAAACACAAGGTTGTCCTTATTTAATTGAAGGATCAATTCTCCTCTGTCCACATCAATCACAGCTCTTGCTGTGTCTAGGAAAGGTCTTCCTAGGATGATGGATTCATTCTCTTCCATTCCAGTATCCAGGACTATGAAATTAGCAGGGATGTAAAGGCCTTCAACCTTTACTAACACGTCCTCTACTTGTCTATAAGCCTATTTTCTTGAATTGTCTGCCATCTCTAATGAGATTTTAGCAGCTTGCACCCCATAGATTCCCAGTTTCTCTATTACAGAGAGGGGCATGAAGTTTATTCCTGAACCAAGGTCACACAGAGCCTTAAAGATCATGGTGCCTATGGTACAAGGTATTATGAACTTTCCAGGATCCTGTCTCTTCTGAGGCAATGTCAGTTGATCCAGATCACTTAGTTCATTGGTGAACAAGGGAGGTTCATCTTCCCAAGTTTCAATACCAAATAATTTGGCATTTAGCTTCATGATTGCAACAAGGAACTTGGCAGCTTGCTCTTCAGTAACATCCTCATTCTCTTCAGAAGAGGAATATTCATCAGAGCTCATGAATGGCATAAGGAGGTTCAATGGAATCTCTATGGTCTCTAGATGAGTCTCAGATTCCTTAGGTTCCTCAGAAGGAAGCTCCTTATTGATCACTGGACGTCCCAAGAGGTCTTCCTCATTGGGATTCACATCCTTCTCCTCTCTTGTGGGTTCGGCCATGGTAATTAATTCAATGGCCTTGCACTCTCCTTTTGGATTCTCTTCTGTATTGCTTGGGAGAGTACTAGGAGGGATTTCAGTGATCCTTTTACTCAACTGGCCCACTTGTGCTTCCAAATTTCTAATGGAAGACCTTGTTTCATTCATGAAACTCACAGTGGCCTTAGATAGATCAGAGACTAAATTTGCTAAGCTAGATAGATTCTGCTCAGAATTCTCTGTCTGTTGCTGAGTGGATGATGGAAAAGGCTTGCTATTGCTAAACCTGTTTCTTCCACCATTATTAAAGCCTTGTTGAGGCTTTTGATCCTTCCATGAGAGATTTGGATGATTTCTCCATGATGGATTGTAGGTGTTTCCATATGGTTCACCCATGTATTTTAACTCTGCTATTGCAGGGTTCTCAGGATCATAAGCTTCTTCCTCAGAAGATGCCTCTTGAGTACTGTTGGATGCAGCTTGCATTCCATTCAGACTATGAGAAATCATATTGACTTGCTGAGTCAATATTTTATTCTGAGCCAATATGGCATTCACAGTATCAATTTCAAGAACTCCCTTCTTCATAGGCGTCCTATTACTCACAGGATTCCTTTCAGAAGTGTACATAAACTAGTTATTAGCAACCATGTCAATGAGTTCTTGAGCTTCTGCAGGCGTTTTCTTTAGGTGAATGGATCCACCTGCAGAAGTATCCAATGACATCTTTGATAGCTCAGATAAACCATCATAGAATATATCCAGGATGGTCCATTCTGAAAGCATGTCAGAAGGACACTTTTTGGTCAGCTGCTTGTATCTTTCCCAAGCTTCATAGAGGGATTCACCTTCTTTCTGTCTGAAGGTTTGAACATCAGCTCTAAGTTTGCTCAGCTTTTGAGGAGGAAAGTACTTGGCTAAGAAAGCCGTGACCAGCTTATCCCAAGAGTTCAGGCTGTCTTTGGGTTGAGAGTCCAACCATATTCTAGCTCTGTCTCTTACAGCAAAAGGAAAAAGCATGAGCCTGTAGACTTCAGGATCTACTCTATTAGTCTTAACAGTATCACAGATCTGCAAGAATTCAGTTAAGAACTAAAAAGGATCTTCAGATGGAAGTCCATGAAACTTGCAGTTCTGCTGCATCAGAGAAACTAGCTGAGGTTTCAGCTCAAAATTGTTTGCTCCAATAGTAGGAATGGAGATGCTTCTTCCATGTAAATTGGAATTAGGTGCAGTAAAGTCACCAAGCATTCTCCTTGCATTATTGTTGTTGGGTTCGGCTGCCATCTCCTTTACTTGTTCAAAATTTTCAATAAGGTTGTCTCTGGATTGTTGTAATTTAGCTTTTCTTAGTTTTCTCTTCAGAGTACTTTCAGGTTCTGGATCAACTTCAACAAGAATGCCTTTTTCTTTGTCCCTGCTCATAAGAAAGAGAAGAGAAAAAGAAAAGAAGAGGAATCCTCTATGTCACAGTAAAGAGGTTCCTTATTGTTAGTAGAAGAAGAAAAGGAATAGGGGTGAAGAAGAATGAAGAATCCAAACACAAAGGTGATGATAGGAGCAGAGATGTGAGATGAAGTGAAGTGTTAGTAGATGAATAAATAAATAGAAGGGGATGAGAGGAGGAGAGAATTTTCGAAAATAATTTTTGAAAAAGAGTTAGTGATTTTCAAAAATAGTTTTTGAAAAAGGTTAGTAGTTTTTCGAAAATTCAAATAAAAAATAAAATAATTAGTCTAATTAAAAAGAAATTTTGAAAAAGAGGGAAGATTTTTTTCAAAAATTAGAGAGAGAGAGTTAGTTAGGTAGTTTTGAAAAAGGTTAGAAACAAACAAAAAGTTAGTTACTTAGTTGAAACAAATTTTGAAAAGATAAGAAGTTAGGAAGTTAGAAAAGATATTTTACAATCACTTTTTTGAAAAAGGTAAGATAAGAAGATATTTTTGAAAAGATATGATAGAAATTAGTTTTTGAAAAAGATTTGATTTTTAAAATCTCAATTAATGACTTGATTCACAAGAAATCACAAGATATGATTCTAGAACTTAAAGTTTGAATCTTTCTTAACAAGTAAGTAACAAACTTGAAATTTTAGAATCAAAACATTAATTGATGATGTTATTTTCAAAAATATGATGTAAAATTAAGAAAAAGATTTTTGAAAATTATTTTTGAAATTTTCGAAAATAACTAAAAAAAATTGAAAAAAGATTTGATTTTTGAAAAAGATTTTGAAAAAGATAAGATTTTTTTAAATTGAAAATTTGATTTGACTCATAAAAACAACTAGATTTTAAAAATTTTTGAAAAAGTCAAATCTAGTTTTCGAAATTTTAAGAGAGAAAAAGGGAAAGATATTTTTTTGATTTTTGAATTTTTATGATGAGAGAGAAAAACAAGAAAAATGATGCAATGGATGAAAGTTATGGATCAAAACAATGAATGCATGCAAGAATGCTATGAATGTCAAGATGAACACCAAGAACACTATGAAGATCATGATGAACATCAAGAACACATTTTTGAAAAATTTTTAATGAAAAGAAAACATGCAAGACACCAAACTTAGAATTTTTTAATGCTTAGACTTAAAGAATTCAGGAATGAATATGAAAAACAAGAAAAGACACAAAACATGCAAATGCAAAGATCAAACAAGAAGACTTACCAAGAACAACTTGAAGATCATGAAGAACACTATGAATGCATGAATTTTTTCGAAAAATGCAAGATGAACATGCAATTGACACCAAACTTATAACATGACTCAAGACTCAAACAAGAAACACAAAAAATATTTTTGATTTTTATGATTTTCTAATTTTTTTGTATTTTTTCGAAAATTATTTGAAAAACAAAAATAAGGATTCCAAAATTTTTAATATGAATTCCAGGAATCTAGTATTCTTAGTCTAAAGCTCCAATCTGAGGGTTAGGCATGGCTTAATAGCCAGCCAAGCTTTAGCATATAACATCAGAGAATATACTGCTCATTACTTATCAAAGTAACTTGCCTCTATGCTGATGGTTTGGAAGCCTCAGTCCAAAAGAATTTAGACATGGCTTTATAGCTAGTCAAGCTTCAACCTGCTTCATGAAACACTAGAATTCATTATTAAAAATTTTGAAGAAAAATATATTTTTGAAAACATTTTTTTTCGAAAACAAAGGAGAAATTTTTGAAAGATTTTTGAAAACTTTTTGAAAAGAAAACAAAAAGAAAGTTACCTAATCTGAGCAACAAGATGAACCGTCAGTTGTCCAAACTCGAACAATCCCCGGCAACGGCGCCAAAAACTTGGTGTTGTTGCTGGATCAAACTTGGCACTAATGTTACCGGACCAAAAGCTTGCCGAAAACTCGAACAATCCCCGGCAACGGCGCCAAAAACTTGGTATGCGAAATTGTTACTCAGGTTGTGAATTATTGTTCGAAATTGATTCCCAAGCGATGGCACCAAAAATGGATGCACAGAACCATGGTCTAAACATATCTTCACAACTTCGCATAACTAACCAGCAAGTGCACTGGGTCGTCCAAGTAATAAACCTTACATGAGTAAGGGTCGATCCCACGGAGATTGTTGGTATGAAGCAAGCTATGGTCACCTTGTAAATCTCAGTCAGGCGGATATAAAATAGTTAAGGAGTTTTCGAAATTAATACTAAAATAAGGATAGAAATACTTATGTAAATCATTGGTGAGAATTTTAGATAAGCGTATGGAGATGCATTCATTCCTCTGAACCTCTGCTTTCCTGCTGTCTTCATCCAATCCGTCTTACTCCTCTCTATGGCTGGCTTTATGTAAGGATGCCACCGGTGCCAATGGCTACTTTCAATCCTCTCGGGAAAATGGTCCAAATGCTCTGTCACAGCACGGCTAATCGTCTGGAGGCATCACCCTTGTCGTTGGTTGCATCCTATTCCTCTCTGTGAAAATGGTCCGATGCACTGTCACTGCATGGCTAATCATCTTGGAGGTTCTCGATCATACTGGAATAGAATTTACTATCCTTTTGCGTCTGTCACTACGCCCAGCACTCGCGAGTTTGGAGTTCGTCACAGTCATTCAATCCCAGAGTCCTACTCCGAATACCACGAACAAGGTTTAGACTTTCTGGACTCTCATGAATGCCGCCATCAATCTAGCTTATACCACGAAGATTCTGATTAAGAGATCTAAGAGATACTCATTCAATCTAATGTAGAACAGAAGTGGTTGTCAGGCACGCATTCATAGGGAATGATGATGATTGTCACGTTCATCACATTCAGGTTGAAGTGTGAATGAATATCTTAGAAGCGAAATAAGATGAATTGAATAGAAAACAGTAGTACTTTGCAATAATCTTTGAGGAACAGCAGAGCTCCACACCTTAATTTATGGAGTGCAGAAACTCTACCGTTGAAAATACATAAGTAATGAAGGTCCAGGCATGGCTGAATGGCCAGCCTCCAAACGTGATCAATAGATCAAAAGATAATTCAAAGATGTCAAATACAATAGAAAAAGGTCCTATTTATAATAAACTAGCTACTAGAGTTTACAGAAGTAAGTAATTGATGCATAAATCCACTTCCGGGGCCCACTTGGTGTGTGCTTGGGCTGAGCTTGAAGTCTACACGTGGAGAGGTCATTCTTGGAGTTGAACGCCAGCTTTTGTGCCAGTTTGGGCGTTGAACTCCACTTTGCAACTTGATTCTGGCGCTGGACGCCAGAATTGGGCAGAGAGCTGGCGTTGAACGCCAGTTTGCGTCATCTAAACTTGGGCAAAGTATAGACTATTATATATTGCTGGAAAGCCCTGGATGTCTACTTTCCAACGCAATTGGAAGCGCGCCATGTTTAGTTCTGTAGCTCCAGAAAATCCATTTTGAGTGCAGGGAGGTCAGAATCCAACAGCATCAGCAGTCCTTCTTCAACCTCTGAATCTGATTTTTGCTCAAGTCCCTCAATTTCAGCCAGAAAATACCTGAAATCACAAAAAAACACACAAACTCATAGTAAAGTCCAGAAATGTGAATTTAACATAAAAACTAATGAAAACATCCCTAAAAGTAACTAGATTCTTCTAAAAACATACTAAAAACAATGCCAAAAAGTGTATAAATTATCCGCTCATCACATAGCAAGCATGATCCATAGAGCTTAAGAATTTTGAAAAGATGTCCCTAGGTAAGCTTACAATCCAATTTCACAAACGAAACATTATGCCAAAATAACTAGTTTCAATTATGTGTAGAGCACATAGTTAAACATTTAAGGATCAACATATCATTAAGGCATAAGCATAACATATGGATGCATATGATCAAGCAACACAATGCATTAAGATAAATACACATCATCCAACATCAAGGAATTGCCTAGTCAAAGTGAAGAATTCAAATCACATGGTGGCCAAATCATACAATTCAGCAGATTTAGAAAGGTTTGAAGGCAATGTCATAAGTACTTGTTAATCACAAATGTTAAGCATGAAAAATTCAAAATCAAGTAACAAATTGGATCCTCAATAAAGAAATCCAACAATGAATATTAACAACAATGATGCTAAAATAACATCCTATCAGTAATCAGCAGCAATAAACAGCAAAACAGATTAATAATCCAGCACTTATCCACAAAAATAGAAAATTAAAAAAACTAACTAATTATCTATCTAAAGAAAGTGATGGTTGACAGTGAATGATAGTGGTAGATGATGGTTGGAAGAAGGAAAGAATAGAGGAGAAGAGAAAAGAAGAAAAGAAATTGAGAGAAGAAAGAAAAGAAGTGTGTGAAACAGGGCAGGGGGTCACGCGTACGTGTGGGTCATATGTACATATGACATGGGGAAGAGGAATGGTTCTGCGTACGCAAGTAATTGGGACGCGGAGAGTACTCTCTGCCTGGGTGGAATGCATACACGAAAAGTGACCACGTACGCATCTTGGGCCAACAAAATGCATGATGCGTATGCATCATTATGGGCACGTACGTGGGAGTGTTTGGAATCACGGTATCACACGTACGCATGACAGAGTGCTCTGTTTTTCAAAATTTTTCAACTTCTTGCTCCAAACCAAGTATTCCAAGCATCCAAGTAGTCATCTAAACACCATCAAACCTTATTTAACACCCTAGACTACCAAATAAACATAACCAACCAAACTAAACATGAAATTAAACTTATTTACCAATATAAACAAAAGAGAGGAGTGAAAAGAGGTTATCATGGTAGGGTGACTCCCACCTACCACTTTTATTTATAGTCCGTAAGTTAGACATTTGATGAGCTCCCTATCATGGCGGCTTATGCTTGAACTCATCTTGAAACTTCCACCAATGTTTGGATCTCCATTGGTTGCCAGAATTTCCAACCAAGTACACTAAGTCTTGATGAAGTTACACAAATGTTAAGGGCCCCCAAAGTTGATACTCTTGCTGTAATCCAGGGTCCCATATCTTATTTTCACACCCGGGTGGTAAGCACATAGAATTCTCATATAAGCAACCAAACATCCTCCTAGACCCATTCAATTGAGTGCTAGTCCAACCTTTACATTTAATCACTGAAGTATCAACCATGATGAGCCTTGATTTACAACGCCAACCACTAACCATCCTTCTCTTACGCTTCATTCCACAAAGCACTCTAAGTTGACCATCCATTTCAAGCAAACTAAATTCAAGTGGGACAATAAAGCTAAGGGATATAAGTTTACCCACCCAAATGGAGGATTAGATGGAGACCTAGGTAGAGAAGTCTCCAATGATCTTGACAAAGCAAATTCCACTTCCGTCCATCCTTTTGGAAGGACTTCCACCTCTTGACAAGCTTTTTCAACTTGAACCTCTTTCTCACTAAATTCTTCTAATTCTTCCCCATCACTCAAGTCATAAGTTGGAGGTTGACTGTGGTCTACCTTATTATCAAATTTAAATTCAATGGGGGAGGATTCATCAAGCTCAAATAATTCATTTGTGGATGCAAGTTCATCACTAGAAGGTCTTGATATGGAATCATCATCATCACCAAGGGAACCTGTTTCTTGCTCTACTCTTTTCGATTCTTCATGGGGAATATATTTTGGAGGTTGCACACCCTCCTCAACATCAAATTTAAACTTCTTGGAAGGAGGCTCTATGACTTGAGATTCCCATGGACTTTCAACATCTCCTAAGTCTTCAACAACTTCTTCCTCTTCAACAATTACGGCTTCCTCTAATTGTTCCAACACAAAGTCCCATTCCTCATTTTTCACCAGAGTTTCTAATCTCTCCTTCATGCTACGCTCTTCACTTGATTCTCCACATGTAGCTGTGCAAGTACTTTGAGTGTCTAAGCATTGTGAGGCTAAGTTGTTTACTACCTCAGTCAAGGTAGCCATGAATTCTAGTTGCCTCTTTTGAGCTTCACGTTGCTCATGAAGTAATGAAATAAAAGAATCATCTATGAGGGTTTGAGATGGAGTGGAGGGTTCATTATATGGAGGAAAGGGTTCACAATAGGAAGGTAGTGCATCTTGATAAGGATATAAAGGTGGTGTATATTGAGGTGGTGGTTCTTAGGAGTATTGATGTTAGAATTGTGGTGGTTCTATGTATGGTTCATATGGGTCATAAGGTGGTTGGTATGGTGGATACGGATTAGGGTCATATAGAGGTGTTTGGTGGTAGGGGGCTTGTGAGTATCGTGGTTCAAAACTATGTTGAGGAGGGGGTTCATAGGCATATGGTGGTTGTGGTTGATAACCACAAGGAGGTCCATGATATCCATCAGATGGGTATGCATCATTGGGTAGTTCACGCTCATAGTATGTTGGAGGAGGTTGTTGCCAAAAGAGTTGATCATAAGTATATGGCTCCTCCCACCTTTAATTCTCCCATCCTTGATGCAAGCCTTCATTTTGGTCCTCATTTCCTACAACATACTTGTAACCACACTCATAGCCAAAACGGTGAGAATTCATAGTAGCAAGAGAAAACAAAGGCCAACACTAATAAGAACTAATGAAAATAAACTCCTAAAACTAGCAAAAACTAACAATCAATCCAAAAATCAAGCTATCCACAATATTAACATATATACAATAACCAATAACAAGCGCACATATGCAAGTCCCCGGCAATGGCGCCAAAAACATGATAAAGGGAAATCGTCGCCTCGTCGGTTAGGAATTTTCACAAATAATTCTGTTGAAGTATAGATCCAAACCGATAGACAACCCTTAATCAAATTTTAATTTGTTTGTCACTTAAGCAACCCAATAAAAACCAAGAGTATTTAAACCTCGGGTCGTCTCTCAAGGAATTGCAGGGAAGTGTGCATATTATCGGTTATGAAATATTTTGGGGTTTTTGTAATAAGGGACAAGAAATGTAAATAAAAAAAGAAATAAGCCAACAACTAAAAAAAGTCTTGGCAAGAAATAAGAATTGGAAATCCTATCCTCAATATCATCCTAAATTATGATGGTAATTGTCTGTTGCTCTCACTTAGTCATCCTCTAACAATTGAAGGAAAGTCAAGTGAGCAAAGTCAACTCTAATGCACAAATCCCAATCAAAGATTAGCTTTAGTGGATTTCAAGCCAACTAGCAATCCTCAATCACCAATCAACAAATGAGTTTGACAACTCAAGAGTCTCCAATTACTCAACTCAAGGCAAGAATACAAAATTCTACTCTAAAATCCAGCAAAGCATTTTATCAAACACTTGGAAGCCACAAAATAAAAGCATGGTAAAAATGACAAGAAATATAAACTCTAACAACTACCAATTACAAGAAAACAATAATAACAACTAAATTAAAAAAGAAGAAACATGAAACATAAATTTCATTAATGAAAATGAAAATCCAACAAGAGTGCATGGACATAAAAGTACCAAAATAAAAGGAGTAGCAAATAAAACTAAAGGAACAAAGATACAAGAAAAATAAATTGTAAGGAAACTTAATCAAAGTAACAATTTAAGGTTTAGCCTAAGAGAAATTTCATCTAATCTACCCTAATTCTAGAGAAAAGAGAGAGCTTCTCTCTTTAGAATATACCCCAAAGCATGATACTAAACTATCCCCTAATTGCTCTCTCTTTGTTCCATCTTGAATTCTGCCTCTAATAGCTTAAGAAATGAGTTGGATTTGGGCCCGATGCATCTCAGAAATTGCTAGTCACATTTTTTTTAATGATGAAGTCACATGACGAGTGTCACGCGTACGTGTGAGGCATGCGTATGCGTGGTCATGATTTCCACCAATTCTTCATTTCTTCATGAATTCTCCATTTTGCATACTTTTTCCCCACTTCTTCAATCCAATCTTCGCCTTCTAACCCTGAAATCACTAAACAAACACATCAAGGCATCGAATATAATTTAAAGAGAATTAAATTTAGCAAATTAAGGCCCTAAAAAGCATATTTTCACTCTTAAGCACAATTTAATAGAATTTCACAAAACTATGCTATTTTATTGAATAAATGTGGGAAAAGTTGATAAAATCCATTAAATTCAACACAAGATATACCCTAAAAATTGGGTTTATCAAGCCCTTGCTAACTTAAGCATCAGAGTCTCTTGCACGTACCACCCCTAACCTCCTCACGAGGAACTCGGACAGCAGCACCTAGACGTTAGGATAAGTCGGTTGCTGTCCCAAAAGGAGCTTGGACCTCATGTTCAGGCCCAAGAGCAATCCAGTTTCAGGTAACCTTCAGAATTTTGGCGCCATTGTAGGGGACCTGGAAGTTTTCATCCGAGTATGGTGGCCAATCAATACAAAGACGGTCACACGAGGTCTGAGTAGAAACCCGAACACTACCATGATGACCTAACGCTGGCATTACCTCCACCTTGAGAATGAACGAATGCACCCATGGGGAAGGAACATCAGAAAACCCTTCACCACGGTAGATCCATCTAGAGGTTCATCCACCTGAGGACGAAGAACCACCACATCCAATAGAAATACTGGGGTTAGTTCACGGCCACAGTGAATGACTAGAATAACTCGAACTGGAAGCTGAACAATAACGAGAAGCAGAATAGGAACTGCGAAGGGATGTATGATGAAAAGAGCTGGAGAAAAAGCTCTTAAGGTTGGAGGCTGACCTCCAAAGATAGAGTAATCTGGCAGATCGGAAAGAAAGACCTTTAGAAGGAAAAGATCTATTTATTGAAGAAATCATGCAAGCTAGAGTCCTCAAAAATTTCAAAACTCCCAAAATGGATCTCTATGATAGAACAACCGATCTGAGGCATCATCTCAGTAATTTCTAGAGTCGGATGTATCTAGCTGACACCTCTGATGCGACTCGTTGCAAAGCCTTCCCGATAACTTTTGCTAAATCCGCAATGAAGTGGTTTGATAACCTACCTCCTAGGTCGGTAACTTGCTTTGATGACCTGGCAAGGAAGTTTCGTACCGGATTTTCTATTCAGAAAGACAGAGTGAAGCATGTCCTAAGCTTTCTAGGGGTTAAACAAGAAGATAGAGAGACATTCCTAGATGATATGGAGAGATTCAACAAAGCCTGCTTTGAAATATAAAACTTGTCTACTGAAGCAGTGATAATAGGATTGGTTAATGGCCTAAAAGGAGTGTCATTCTCTCAATCCATATCCAAGTAACACCTGACTTTCTTATACGAAGTACAAGAGCGGGCAGAAAATACATCAACATTAAGAAAAATTTCCGACTTAGAGAGCCTCCCCCGAGGCCCAACCTGTCCTACCCAACTTGGGAAAAGGAGAAAGAAACTCAGAAAAAGGAGGAGTACAACTCGGAAAAACCTCGAAGGTATCATAATTACACCCCACTCCGAGTCTCTGTTGTGGATGTGTATAGAGAGATATGCCACATGATATGCGAAATTGTTACTCTGAGGTTGTAAAATTTATTGTTCGTTCTCTCCCTGGTAATGGCTCCAAAAACGTGTGCACAGTACCATGGTCCAAACATAACTTCACAACTTCGCACAACTAACCAGCAAGTGCACTGGGTCGTCCAAGTAATAAAATCTTACGTGAGTAAGGGTCGATCCCACAGAGATTGTCGGCCTGAAGCAAGCTATGGTCACCTTGTAAATCTCAGTCAGGCGGATATCAAATGGTTATGGAGTTTTCGAAATTAAATAATAAATAAATGGAAAATAAAGATAGAAATCCTTATGTATATCATTGGTGAGAATTTCATATAAGCATATAGAGATGCTTTTGTTCCTCTGAATCTCTGCTTTCCCACTGTCTTCATCCAATCAGTCTTAATCCTTTCCATGGCAAGCTTTCTGTAAGGGCATCACCGTTGTCAATGGCTACATCCCATCCTCTCTTGTGAAAATGATCCAAATGCTCTGTCACAGTATGGCTAATCATCTGGAGATTCTCGATCATGCTGGAATAGGATTCACCCTCCTTTTGCGTCTGTCACTACGCCCAGCACTTGCGAGTTTGAAGTTCGTCACAGCCATCCCTTCCCAGATCCTACTCGGAATACAACAGACAAGGTTTAGACTTTCCGGATCTCAGGAATGGCCATCCATGGGTTCTAACTTATACCACGAAGATATTAATAACTCGGACTCGGTCCCCTGTATTAGATATCTAAGAGATACTCATTCTAGCTTGTTTGCATGTAGAACGGAAGTGTTTGTCAGGCACGCGTTCATAAGTGAGAATAATGATGAGTGTCACATAATCATCACATTCATCATGTTCTTGGGAACGAATGGATATCTTAGAAGCGGAATAAGTTGAATTGAATAGAAAAATAGTAGTACTTTGCATTAAATCATGAGGAACAGCAGAGCTCCACACATTAATCTATGGAGTACAGAAACTCTACCATTTGAAGATACATAAGTGATAATGGTCCAGGAATGGCCGAAAGGCCAGCCCCCATGAAAGTCTAAGATAGCATAAAACTGATCAAAGATCTCTAATACAATAGTAAAAAGTCCTATTTATACTAAACTAGTTACTAGGGTTTACAGAAGTAAGTAATTGATGCATAAATCCACTTCCGGGGCCCACTTGGTGTGTGCTTGGGCTGAGCTTGAAGTTTACACGTGGAGAGGTCATTCTTGGAGTTGAACGCCAGTTTGTAACGTGTTTCTGGTGTTCAACTCTGGTTCGTGACGTGTTTCTGGCGTTTAACTCCAGACTGCAGCGTAGAACTGGCGTTCAACGCCCTTTTGCATTGTCTAAACTCGGCCAAAGTATGGACTATTATATATTTCTGGAAAGCCCTGGATGTCTACTTTCCAACGCAATTCGAAGCGCAATATTTTGAGTTCTGTAGCTCTAGAAAATCTACTTTTAGTGCAGGGAGGTCAGAATCCAACAGCATCAGCAGTCCTTCTTCAACCTCTGAATCTGATTTTTGCTCAAGTCCCTCAATTTCAGCCAGAAAATACCTGAAATCATAGAAAAACACACAAACTCATAGTAAAGTCCAGAAATGTGAATTTAACATAAAAACTAATGAAAACATCCCTAAAAGTAACTAGATTCTACTAAAAACATACTAAAAACAATGCCAAAAAGCGTATAAATTATCCGCTCATCACAACACCAAACTTAAATTGTTGCTTGTCCCCAAGCAACTGAAAATCAAATAGGATAAAAAGAAGAGAATATACTATAAATTCCAAACTATCAATGAAACATAGCTCCAATCAGATTAGCGGGACTTGTAGCTTTTTGCCTCTTGAATAGTTTTGGCATCTCAATTTATCCATTGAGGTTCAGAATGATTGGCATCTATAGGAACTCAGAGTTCAGATAGTGTTATTGATTCTTGAACACAGCTACTTTATGAGTCTTGGCCGTGGCCCTAAGCATTTTGTTTTCCAGTATTACCACCGGATACATAAATGCCATAGACCCATAATTGGGTGAACCTTTTCAGATTGTGACTCAGCTTTGCTAAAGTCCCCAATTAGAGGTGTCCAGGGTTCTTAAGCACACTCTTCTTTTTCTTTGGACCTTGACTTTAACCGCTCAGTCTCAAGTTTTCACTTGACACCTTCACGCCACAAGCACATGGTTAGGGACAGCTTGGTTTAGCCGCTTAGGCCAGGATTTTATTCCTTTAGGCCCTCCTATCCACTGATGCTCAAAGCCTTGGGATCCTTTTTATTTACCCTTGCCTTTTGGTTTTAAGGGCTATTGGCTTTTTGCTCTTGCCTTTTGGTTTTAAGAGCTTTTGGCTTTTTCTGCTTGCTTTTTTTTTTGCCATTTTTTTTCTGCAAGCTTTTGTATTCACTGCTTTTTCTTGCTTCAAGAATGAATTTTATGATTTTTCAGATTATCAAATAACATGTCTCCTTGTCATCATTCTTTCAAGAGCCAACATATTTAACATTCATAAAAAACAACTTCAAAAGACATATGCACTGTTCAAGCATTCATTCAGAAAACAAAAAGTATTGTCACCACATCAATATAATTAAACTAAGTTCAAGGATAAATTCGAAACTCATGTACTTCTTGTTCTTTTGAATTAAAACATTTTTCATTTAAGAGAGGTGATGGATTCATATTCACTACTTTAAGGCATGACACTTAGACACTAATGATCATTGACGTTAGGATTTTTGCCAGTAAAGAATGTCATAAAAACAGTCGCATTGTAGTTATAGTCTCTAAACCAACAAAAATCCCTTCGTACAAACGTTTTGGTTGTCACAAGTAACAAACCCCTTTAAAATTGATAACCGAGTATTTAAACCTCGGGTCGTCATCTCAAGGAATTGCAGGGAGGTATGTTCTTATTATTGGTTATGAGGATTGTAAATTGGGGGTTTTGGAAGTAAGGAAGCAGTATGTTGCACAAAAAGAATAAAATAAAATAGTAATAATAAAATAACTCTTGGCAAGGTTTGAAGACTGGAGGTCCTATCCCAGTTATCCTTATCAATTGTAATGAGAATTGGATTTTTCTCCCACTTATTTAAGTCAAGTGGACTAATTAGCTTGATCCTCAAGTCCTAGTCAATCCCTGTGGAGAGACTAGTGTTAGAGCAATCCTAGCTAAAGCAAAATCTGCCAATTTCAACCACTCCTGAGTTTGACAACTCAAGTGTTACCAATTACCTAACCGAAGCCAAAAGGAAGAAAATATCTAAATTAAATTGAAAGCAATCTTAAACAGAGCATCAATATAAATAAAGCAAAGCAATCTTAAATCTGAAAATACCTCAAATAAAATACATTCAAAGTAGTAAAATCTAACATGGAAAAGTTCATAAGCCAATTGAAAAAATAAATAAAAATAAAGAACCTGGGATTGAGAGTCACTCCTAAAACTAAGAGAATTCGCTGGTTTCGAATTTTTGCCACGCTGGATTTTCGTCATTGTGATGTGGCCGCATGGATCACGCAGTCGCATTGCCTAGCGTCAGAGAAACTATAAGATATTACATATCAAATCGAAGCCCCGGACGTTAGCATTCCAACGCAACTGGAACCACGTCATTTGGACCTCTGTAGCTAAAGTTATAGCTGTTTGAGTGCGAAGAGGTTAGGCTAGACAGCTTAGCAATTTCTCCAACTTCTTGTATTCCTTCCACTTTTGCATGCTTCCTTTTCATCCTCTGAGCCATTCCTGCCCTGTAATCTCTGAAATCACTTAACACACATATCAAGGCATCTAATGGTAATAAGAGAGGATTAATATTAGCAAATATAAGTCCAAAGAAACATGTTTTCAATCAAAGCACATAATTAGGAAGGCAAATGTAAAACCATGCAAATAGTATGAATAAGTGGGTAAAGAGTAGATAAAAACCACTTAATTGAGCACAAGATAAACCATAAAATAGTGGTTTATCAACCTCCCCACACTTAAACATTAGCATGTCCTCATGCTAAGCTCAAGAGAAGCTATAAAGAAATAAAGAGGAATGGTAGAATGCATGAAATGTAACCTATGAATGCAACTACATGCTAAATGCTTTTACTTACTTGGTTAAGAGTAAATAAGTTCTCCAAGAATAAATATGAACTGGATTTCACTAATTCAAATCATAAAAAATGAAGTACAAATAGACTTGTAGAAGAAAATAGCTCATGAAAGCAGGGAATAAGGAATTGAGCATCGAACCCTCACTGGTAGTGTATACACTCTAGTCACTCAAGTGTTTTAGGTTCGATTCTCTCAATTCTCTACTAACCTTGCTTTCTAAGGCTTGCTCTTCATCTAACAATCAACATAATTTTAATGCACAGATACACATATCAAGAAGTCTTTTAAGGGTTGTAATGGGGTTAGGGTTAAGGTAGGATTGTATTTGGCCATGTGGACTAAAATCTGAATCCTTAATTAACTTAAACTTTCCACATAACTTAAACAATCCATGTAATCACAGTACAAAATCTAACTATCCATCAACCATGTTTTCCACATATTCATGCATTCTAATTTCAAGTACAATTCATATGCATTGTTTTCAACATTTACTTTGGGGCATTTTGTCCCCTTTTTCTTATTTGCTCTTTTTCCTCTTTTTTTTTTTATACATAATTTTTCTTTTTCTTTTATTTTTGTCAATGCATATGATTAATTTATTGAATGCATGAACATGTCCTAAACATTTCTTTCACATTTTTAGAAAATTCTAACATACTCAATTCTCAAACCAAATATTTCCAAACCCAATTTCCCACACTTAAATCATAAGTACTCTCACTAGTCTAAGCTAACTAAGGATTCAAATTAAGGACATTCTTGTTTTCCGCATAGAGTTAATGATGTGCTAAAGTAAAGAACAAAGGGGTAAAATAGGCTCAAATTGGTTTGCAAAGGATAATGAAAGGTAAGGCCATATGGGTATGTAAGCTCAGTGAAACAAAGGCCTCAATCAAGTAAGTGTATGCATACATCAAATTATGGAAATATAGAATTAAGCAAGACAAAGATCACACTTTTAGAGAGAAAAATACACACTAAAAATAAAATATTGGTTGATAAAATGCAACCAATTCAAATAGGCTAAAAAAATCTCACAGGTTTTGTGTGTTCGAGTTCTAAACCATGTTCCAGTATAATATCCCTTCAAACAAGTGTAACATTAAATTTTATTCAAATTAGTGAAATTTTCTAAAAGGTTTCTTGAAAAAGAAAATATTACTTTAACCAAGTGGTAAAATATGCAAAAAATCAAACAAATATGCAATCAAACATGCAAATGCAACAACGAACAAACAAATAAAATAAGAATTTTGGTGTTGAGTCAGAAAATAACTAACTCATGGAGATCGGTATTGACCTCCCCACACTTAAAGATTGCACCGTCCTCGGTGCATGCTGAGATGTGCAGGTGGACGGGTTGCTCCAACTGATGCTTGTAGATGGAGGCGCCTTAGTTGGAGATCTCTTGGTTCCTTTCCTTGCTGGTGTCTTGTCAGTGGCCTTCTCTTTTCCTTTCTTGGTACCCATGCCTAAGGAAGAAGAAAAAGGAAGAGTGTGAAATATAGAAAACTAAAACCGGAAGGGAGGAAATTCCAAGTGATAAGGAATGCCAAAGGAAAGATGATAGTCCATCTACATGGTAGCTACAACATGTAGGGAAGACAACAATAATGATTAAAAATGGCAATTCAAAAATAATTAGATGCAAGAGGGTAAAAACATGCAAATAATAGGCATGAGAAGCATAGCTCAAGCATCAAGTAATAAATGTGCCAAATTAAAGAGCATGTGTAATGATGACAATTGTGAATGATAATCCCAAATACATTGGTTGTGCAAGTTAAAATAGGGATGAAAATAATGTAATCCAAATGTATATGAGAACCACAAGTAAATGTCAATTGTCAAATCTCTTCTCCGAGTAGCCACGTGCTGAAATAAAATAAGGCACTTATCCAAATAAAACTCCAACACCAATAAGAATAATGCAATGAATGAAATATGCAAATAAATGAAGTAAAATAAAATGAGAGGGAAAAGGGATGAGAAGAAGAAAAAGAAAGTGAGAAAGGAGAGAGAAGGAAGAAATTAGGATTAGAAAAGAGAAGATAATAAAATTGGCACTAATCTGGATAGGTTGTACGACGCTGGCGACGCGGTCGCGTGGGTGACGCGGTCGCGTGGGTGACGCGGTCGCGTGGTGCGCAATAAGGTCAGGTGAAGCGGATGCGTGGGGCACGCGATCGCGTGACTTGATTTGTGCTAGTGGTGCGAGTGTAGCTTCGCGGTCGCACAACTCTCTGTTCGAAACTCTTTTTTCCCAAAATTCTGGGTGACGCGATCGCGTGGTTGACGCGGTCGCGTGGGTGGCCATCTTTTGAAAACGACGCGAATGCGTGGGGCACGCGTTCGCGTGGGAGGGCTTGGGCTTCCAGCACGAGTCCAGCCCAACTCCAGCACAACTTTTGGCCAAGCACCCTTTTTCACGTCGATTTTCAGGGCACGCGGCCGCGTGGGCGACGCGGTCGCGTGGGAGGCCAAAGTTCCTACATGACGCGGACGCGTCGGCGACGCGGTCGCGTCGGTCGATTTGTGCCACTGGCACGCCTCCAGCGCTGCTCCTACGAAACTCTCTGTTCATATTAATATTGTCTCCCGTCTCCTTGCGATGCGGACGCGTCGCTGATGCGGTCGCGTCGCGTGCTCGCTCCTTTTTTTTTTTGTAATCTGAAAAATGCAGAATGCAGTGTTAATATGAATGTGATGCAAAACTCCAGGTTTAATAAAATAAAATAAAACTTGAAAACAAATAAAACTAAATAAAAATGAAAAAGGAACGATCATACCATGGTGGGTTGTCTCCCACCTAGCACTTTTAGTTATGGTCCTTAAGTTGGACATTTGATGAGCTTCCTGCTATGGTGGCTTGTGCTTGTACTGATCCAGGAATCTCCACCAATGTTTGTGATTCCAATGGCCTCTGGGGTCCCAAACTAGGCGCAGAAAGCCATCAAGTAAGTTAAAGCATGTGACAAGGCCCCAAGAGTGCTGATTTCTAGATTGGATTTCGGGGTCCCAAATCTTGCTTTTGCACCCATTTTCTTGTTGATCATCATGATTCCATCCGGGTGGTAGGCAATCTGAATTCTCACGTAGGCGGCCAAACAACTTCCTAGACCCATTCAGTTGAGCTCTATACCAACCTTTACGTTTAAACTTAAATCTTCCAACCATGATGAACCTTGCAGGACAATTCTTACCACTGGCCATCTTCCTCTTATTCTGAATGTTACAAAGAGCTCTAAGTTGACCATCCGTCTCTAGTAGCCCATATTCAAGTGGGATTAGAAAGCTATAGGATATGAATTTTACCCACTTGAATGTTGTGAAGGATGATGGCAACTTAGGGGGAGGGGTTTCCAACAACTTTGGCAGGGTAATTTCAAGCTCCACTCCCTTGTGCTCTTCTTTGACATCTTCTACCTCTTGATCAACCTCTACAAAATCTTCAACCATGATCTGCCTTGGAGGTTGTACGCTCTTCTCAACATTAACATCAAACACCGTGGAAGGAGGCTTTGTGACTGGACTTTCCAATGGAGGTACAGCATCTCTTAAGTCTGCAACCACTTCTTCCTTTTTAATAATTGCTGCTTTGTCCAGTTGTTTAAGTATAAAATCGTACTCATCCTCGATGATTTTCTTTTCATGAAAACTCCTTTCAACTATTCTTTCATCTTCAAGGGTATTTACTACCTTCACCTTTAGGGCCTCCTCTAGCTCCTTATGAAGTATGGATTCACGAAGATGATCCCTTCTCTCTTGTTCTATGTCAATAGCATCATTGGGATCATGTTGCTCCTGGATTTATGGATGTGGATGCTCTTCCATGGATGGTGGTGATGGGATGGAGAGATTATTCTGTGGTTGATAAGGAAGTGCACTAGAGCTTGAGGGTTGAATGTTGAAGGTGTTTGGTAGTCCGATTTGGGCGAAGAGAGCTTGTATAGTAGACTTTAGATCGGCAAGTGCTTTCTCCATGGAGGTTTGGGGTAGATAGGAGGGTTCATTTGGTTCATAAGGTGGTTGGTATGGTGGATGAGGGTTAGGGTCATATGGAGGTGAGTGGTGGAAAAGGGCTTGTGAGTATGGTGGTCCCAAGTTGTGTTGAGGAGGTTCATAGGCATATGATGGTGGTTGTTGATAGTCCATTGGAGGTGGTTGTTGCCATGAGGGTTGATTAAATCCTTATGTTGATAGAGATTTATTTTGGATCTCATGACATTTTTAGATCTGAACTTTGTACTCTTTGACGGCATGAGTCTCTAAACTCCATTGTTGGGGGTGAGGAGCTCTACAGCGTCTTGATGAATTAATGCAATTATCTCTGTTTTCCATTCAAACACGCTTGTTCCTATCTAAGATGTTCATTCGCGCTTCACTATGAAGAAGGTGATGATCCGTGACACTCATCACCTTCCTCAATCCATGAACGTGTGCCTGACAACCACCTCCATTCTATATCAGATTGAATGAGTATCTCTTATATTTCTTAATAAGAATCTTCGTGGTATAAGCTAGAATTGATGGCGGCATTCATGAGAATCCAGAAAGTCTAAACTTTGTCTGTGGTATTCCAAGTAGGATTCAAGGATTGAATGGCTGTGACGGGCTTCAAACTCGCGATTGTTGGGCGTAGTGACAGACGCAAAAGAATCAAGGGATTCTATTCCGACATGATCGAGAACCAACAGATGATTAGCCGTGCTGTGACAGAGCATTTGGACCATTTTCACTGAGAGGACGGGAAGTAGCCATTGACAACGGTGACACCTTACATACAGCTTGCCATGGAAGGAGCCTTGCGTGTGTGAAGAGGAGTACAAGAGAAAAACTGAAATAAAGAAGACAAAGCATCTCCAAAACCCCAACATATTCTCCATCATTGCACAATAAGTATTTATATTTATGTCCTTTGACTCTTTACAATTGAAGTTGAAAAACACTGTTGTTGGCATCCTGACTAAGAATAATAAGATAACCATAGTTTGCTTCAAACTAACAATCTCCGTAGGATTCGACCCTTACTCACGTAAGGTATTACTTGGACGACCCAGTGCACTTACTGGTTAGTGGTACTAGTTGTGAAAAGTGTGATTCACAATTCGTGCACCATGTTTTTGGCGCCGTTGCCGGGGATTGTTTGAGTCTGGACAACTGACAGTGAATCTTGTTGCTTAGATTAGGAAAAATTTTTCTTTTTGGTTTAGAGTCTTCTAATATTGTTTCTGGTTAAAATTTTAGAATCCTTATTTTTTTTCTTTCAAAAAAAAAATTTTTTTTTCGAAAATTATATTTTTATAATTGAATTTTTTTTCTTGTTTGATCTTTAGTTTTTCTTGTTTTGTGATTTTTCTTGTTTTTCTTGTGCCTTTTCAAAACATTAGTTTTCAAAAAAATAATTTTTTCATTCTTTGTTATTTAAAAATACTTCTTCAAAACAAGTGTTACATTTATAACTCAGTTGGCTAGAGCGTTAGTCTGTGTTCTTGGCAATTGGGTCAGAATCTTTTATATTCTTTTCAAAATCTTCTTTTTCAAAAATAATTTGTCTATCAAATCTTGTGCAAAACTTTAAGTTTGGTGTTTTCTTGTTGATTTTTCTTTGTTTTTCGAAAATTTTATTTTGGTTTTCTAAAAATTTTAAGTTTGGTGTTCTTTCTTCATGTTCTTGTGTTCTTGTGAGTCTTCAAAATGTTCTTGAGTTTTCCTTGTGTCTTGATCTTAAAATTTTTAAGTTTGGTGTTCCTTGGTGTTTTTCCTCCAAAATTTTCGAAAACAAGGAGCATTAGATCTAAAAATTTTAAATCTTGTGCTATCTTAATGTTTTTCTCTTTCCTCTTTAAATTCAAAAATATCTTTTCTCTCTATTTTAAAACAAATTTTCGAAATTTATTTTTAAATTCAGATTTTTTATTTATTTATTTATTTTTATTTATTTATTTCAAAATTTAAAACCTTAAAAAAAATCATATCTTTTTCAAAACTTCATAACCACTTTCTCTCTCCTCATTTTTTCGAAAATCTTCACCCATTTTTATTTATTTTATTTTAATTTATTTTATTTTCGAAATAAATAAATAATTAAATAAATAAAAATATTTCTTCTCTATTTCACATCATTTCCCTTTCTCCATCATGGATCTAAGTGGAAATGAACAGTCCAGAAGGACTCTGGGGTCATTAGCTTTGAGTTGAATCCTCAGCTCATTATCATGGTGCAGCAAAGTTGCCAGTATTCTGGTCTTCCACAGGAAGAACCTACAGAGTTTCTGGCACATTTTTTACAAATTGCTGACACAGTACATGATAAGGAAGTAGATCAGGATGTCTACAGATTATTACTGTTTCCATTTGCTGTAAAAGACCAAGCCAAGAGGTGGTTAAATAACCAACCTAAGGCTAGCATAAAGACATGGAAACAGCTGATAGAGAAATTCCTGAATCAATACTTTCCTCCAAAACGGATGACACAGCTAAGGCTGGACATCCAAGGCTTTAAACAAGGAGATAATGAACCTCTTTATGATGCCTGGGAGAGATACAGAGAGATGCTAAGAAAATGCCCCTCTGAGATGTTTTCAGAGTGGGTTCAGCTAGACATCTTCTATTATGGGCTTACAGAAAGAGCTCAGATGTCTCTAGACTACTCAGCTGGTGGATCTATCCACATGAGGAAGACAATTGAAGAAGCTCAAGAGCTCATTGATACAGTTGCCAAAAATCAGCATCTATACTTAAGCAGCGAACCTTCCATGAAAGAAGAGGCTAAAACAGTGACTACTGAACTCAATCCTGCTGAACAAGCTACTGAATTCAATCAGCAATTGGATTTTCTAACAAAACAGTTAGCCGAATTCAAGGAGAGACTACAAGAGACAAGGATGGCTAATATAAATATGGAAGAACAATTAAAGCAAACAAAGCAGCAGCTGTCAAAACAAATAACAGAAGAATGCCAAGCAGTTCAATTAAGAAGTGGGAAAACATTAAATACCCCACCTCAAGGCAGCAGGAAGCCAAGAAATGAGCAAACTACCCAAATTCCATCTGAGGACAGTAAGAGCCCAGGGAAAAATAATTCTGGCGCTAAAACGCCAGAAATTGGGTGGAAGGCTGGCGCTGAACGCCCAAACCATGCTCAGGACTGGCGTTCAACGCCAGAAACAAGCAAGGAACTGGCGTTGAACGCCCAAAGGAAGCACAGTTCTGGCGTTCAGACGCCAGGAACAGATGAGGAGTTGGCGTCTAACGCCACTCCAGCTTCCAACCCTGGCTTTCAAATGCCAGTGAGGGATCAGACACCTGCAAGTGCTGATAATAAATCCCTCAAGAAGGCTTCTCAACCTACCTCTGTAGGAAATAAACCTGCAGCAACTAAGGTTGAGGAATACAAAGCCAAGATGCCTTACCCTCAAAAACTCCGCAAAGAGGAGCAGGATAAGCAATTTTCCCGCTTTGCAGAGTATCTCAGGACTCTTGAAATAAAGATTCCGTTTGCAGAGGCACTTGAGCAAATACCCTCTTATGCCAAGTTCATGAAAGATATCTTGAGTCATAAGAAGGATTGGAGAGAAACTGAAAGGGTTCTCCTCACTGAAGAATGCAGTCCAGTCATTCTGAAAAGCTTCCCAGAAAAGCTTAAAGATCTCGGGAGCTTTATGATACCATGCATATTAGAGGGTAACTGCACCAAGACAGCTCTATGTGATCTTGGGGCAAGCATCAACCTAATCTCTGCATCCACTATCAGAAAGCTTGGCTTGACTGAAGAGGTCAAACCAACCCGAATCTGTCTTCAACTTACTGATGGCTCCATTAAATACCCATCAGGCATAATTGAGGACATGATTGTCAAGGTTGGGCCATTTGCCTTCCCTACTGACTTTGTAGTGCTGGAAATGGAGGAGCACAAGAGTGCAACTCTCATTCTAGGAAGACCATTCCAAGCAACTGGACGAACCCTCATTGACGTCCAAAAAGGGGAGATAACCCTGAGAGTCAATGAGGATGAGTTTAAGTTGAATGTTGTCAAAGCTATGCAACATCCAGACACATCAGACGACTGCCTGGGCGTTGATATTATTGACTCCCTGGTGGAAGAGGTCCATATGACTGAGAGTCTCGAATCAGAGCTAGAGGACATTTTTAAAGATGTTCAGCCTGATCTGGAGGAACCAGAGGAAATAAAAGAACCTCTGAAAACTCTTCAGGAAGAGGAGAAACCTCCTAAACCCGAGCTCAAACCACTACCACCATCCCTGAAATATGCATTTCTGGGAGAAGGTGACATTTTTCCTGTAATCATAAGCTCTGCTTTAGGGCCACAGGAAGAGAAAGCACTAATTTAGGTGCTAAGGACACACAAGACAGCTCTTGGGTGGTCCATAAGTGATCTTAAGGGCATTAGCCTAGCCAGATGCATGCACAAGATCCTATTGGAGGATGATGCTAAGCCAGTGGTTCAACGACAGAGGCGGCTAAATCCCGCCATGAAGGAGGTGGTGCAGAAAGAGGTCACTAAGTTACTAGAGGCTGGGATTATCTATCCTATTTCTGATAGCCCCTGGGTGAGCCCTGTCCATGTTGTCCCTAAGAAGGGAGGAATGACAGTGGTTCATAATGAAAAGAATGAACTGGTTCCTACAAGAACAGGTACAGGGTGGCGTATGTGTATTGACTACAGAAGGCTCAATACAGCCACCAGGAAGGATCATTTTCCTTTACCATTCATAGACCAGATGCTAGAGAGACTAGCAGGTCATGAATATTACTGCTTTTTGGATGGATATTCAGGTTACAACCAAGTTGCAGTAGATCCTCAGGACCAAGAGAAAACAGCATTCACATGTCCTTCTGGACTGTTTGCCTACAGAAGGATGCCTTTTGATCTGTGTAATGCACCTGCAACCTTTCAAAGGTGCATGCTCTCTATCTTCTCTGATATGGTAGAGAAGTTTTTGGAAGTCTTCATGGATGACTTTTCAATATTTGGAGACTCATTCAGCTCCTGCCTTAACCATTTAGCACTTGTTCTGAAAAGATGCCAAGAGACCAACCTAGTTTTAAACTGGAAAAAATGTCACTTTATGGTGACTGAATGGATTGTCCTTGGGCATAAAATTTTAAACAAGGGAATAGAGGTGGATCAAGCTAAAGTTGAAGTAATTGAAAAATTACCACCACCTGCCAATGTTAAGGCAATCAGAAGCTTTCTGGGGCATGCAGGATTCTATAGGAGGTTTATAAAGGATTTTTCAAAAATTGCAAAACCTCTGAGCAATCTACTAGCTGCTGACACGCCATTTGTGTTTGACACAAAGTGTCTACAGGCGTTTGAGACCCTGAAAGCTAAGCTGGTCACAGCACCAGTTATTTCTGCACCAGACTGGACATTACCCTTTGAACTAATGTGTGATACCAGTGACCATACCATTGGTGCAGTATTGGGACAGAGGCATAACAAGCTTCTGCATGTCATTTATTATGCTAGCAGTATTTTAAATGATGCCCAGAAAAATTACACAACCACAAAAAAAGAATTACTTGCAGTGGTTTATGCCATTGACAAGTTTAGATCCTACTTAGTAGGATCAAAAGTGATTGTGTACACTGACCATGCTGCTCTTAAATATCTACTCACAAAGCAGGATTCAAAGCCCAGGCTCATAAGATGGGTGTTGCTTCTGCAAGAGTTTGATATAGAAATAAGAGACAGAAAAGGAACAGAGAATCAAGTAGCTGATCACCTGTCCTGGATAGAACTAGTAGCAGGAGCATCCCTCCCTCCTACTGAGATCTCTAAAATCTTTCTGGATGAGCAATTGTTTGCTATTTAGGAAGCTCTGTGGTTTGCAGACATTGCAAACTATAAGACACAAGGTTCTCCTTCTATAACCATGGAGAGGAAGCATGAAAAGCTTCTCTCACTGCAGAGTCAACCAAATCCCCCACAGTCAAACTCTAAGTTCGGTGTTGGGAGGCCACAACCAAACTCTAGGTTTGGTGTTGAACCCCCACATTCAAACTCTAAGTTTGATGTTGGGAGGTCCCAACCTTGCTCTGATTATCTGTGAGGCTCCATGAGAGCTCACTGTCAAGCTATTGACATTAAAGAAGCGCTTGTTGGGAGGCAACCCAATGTTATTTAATTATATCTATTTATTTTCCATGGCTATTTTATGTTTTCTTTAGGTTGATGATCATGTGAAGTCACAAAAACAAATGGAAAATCAAAAACAGAATGAAAAACAGCATGAAAAATAGCACACCCTGGAGGAAGATCATTCTAGCATTTAAACGCCAAAAACAAGCATCTGTCTGGCGTTTAACGCCAGAAACAAGCACCAAGCTGGCATTTAACGCCAGAAACAAGCATCAGTCTGGCGTTAAACGCCAGAAACAGGCCACATTTGGGCGTTTAATGCCATAAATAGGCAGCAGTCTGGCGTTAAACGCCAGGATTGCACAGTAAGGGCATTTTGTACGCCTAATTGGAGCAGGGATGCTAAATCCTTGACCCCACTGGATCTGTGGACCCCACAGGATCCCAACCTACCTCACCATTCTAATTCAAACCATTTCCCTCCCAAACCCACCCATTCACACATTTTCATCTCCTCCATCTTCTCCACTTCTTTCTTCTTTTGCTCGAGGACGAGCAAACCTTTTAAGTTTGGTGTGGTAAAAGGATTACTTTTGTTTTTCCATAATTCAGTGGTAGAGCAATTGACTACAGATCAAAGAGCTATGAGGAAAGAGCAACAAAGGCAAGGAAGAGACATAGAGGAGCTCAAAAGCACCATTGGTCCTTCAAGAAGAGGAAGACGCCACCCTCATTAAGGTGGATCCATTCCTTAATCTCCTTGTTCTTATTTTCCTGTTTTTCGTTTACTATGCTTCATGTTTAATTATGTTTGTGTCTTTACTATATGATCACTAGTATCTAAGTGTCTATGTCTTAAAGATATGAATGTCCTATGAATCCATCACCTTTCTTAAATGAAAATTATTTTCTGAAAAAGAAAAAGAAGTACATGAATTTCGAATTTTAAAATAGTTTAATTATTTTGATGTGGTGGCAATACTTTTCATTTTCTAAATGAATGCTTGAACAGTGCATATGTCTTTTGAATTTGTTGTTATGAATGATAAAATTGTTGGCTCTTAAAAGAATGATGAAAAAGGAGAAATGTTATTTGATAATCTGAAAAATCATAAAAATGATTCTTGAAACAAGAAAAAGCAGTGAAGAACAAAGCTTGCAGAAAAAAAATGCGAAAAAAAAAAGAGCAAGAAAAAGAAAAAGCAAGCAGAAAAAGCCAAAAGCTCTTTAAACCAAAAGGCAAGAGAAAAAAGCCAATAGCCTTTAAAACCAAAAGGCAAGGGTAATAAAAAGGATTCAAGGCTTTGAGCATTAGTGGATAGGAGGGCCTAAAGGAATAAAATCCTGGCCTTAGCGGCTAAACCAAGCTGTCCCTAACCATGTGCTTGTGGCGTGAAGGTGTCAAGTGAAAACTTGAGACTGAGCGGTTAAAGTCGAGGTCCAAAGCAAAAAAACAGAGTGTGCTTAAGAACCCTGGACACCTCTAATTGGGGACTTTAGCAAAGCTGAGTCACAATCTGAAAAGGTTCACCCAGTTATGTGTCTATGGCATGTATGTATCCGGTGGTAATACTGGAAAACAGAGTGCTTAGGGCCACGGCCAAGACTCATAAAGTAGCTGTGTTCAAGAATCAACATACTGAACTAGGAGAATCAATAATACTATCTGAATTCTGAGTTCCTATAGATACCAATCATTCTGAACTTCAAAGGATAAAGTGAGATGCCAAAACTATTCAGAAGCAAAAAGCTAATAGCCCCGCTCATCTAATTAAGACTGATCTTCATAGATGTTTTTGGAATTCATTGTATATTCTCTTATTTTTATCCTACTTTATTTTTAGTTGCTTGGGGATAAGCAACAATTTAAGTTTGGTATTGTGATGAGCGGATAATTTATACGCTTTTTGGTATTGTTTTTACTTAGTTTTTAGTATGATTTAGTTGGCTTTTAGTATATTTTCATTAGTTTTTAATTAAAAATCACATTTCTGGACTTTACTATGAGTTTGTGTGTTTTTCCATGATTTCAGGTATTTTCTGGCTGAAATTGAGGGAGCTGAGCAAAAATTTGATTCAGGCTGAAAAAGGACTGCTGATGCTGTTGGATTCTGACCTCCCTGCACTCAAAGTGGATTTGCTGGAGCTACAGAACTCCATATGGCGCGCTCTTAATTGCGTTGGAAAGTAGACATCCAGGGCTTTCCAGAAATATATAATAGTTCATACTTTGATCAAGGATAGATGATGTAAACTGGCGTTCAACGCCAGTTCCATGTTGCAGTCTGGCGTCCAGCGCCAGAAACAAGTTACAAGTTGGAGTTCAACGCCAGAAATAGGTTACGCCCAAAACAGCCCAAGCACGTGAAAAGCTTAAGTCTCAGACCCAGCACACACCAAGTGGGCCCCAAAAGTGGATTTCTGCGCTCTCTATCATAGTTTACTCATTTTCTGTAAACCTAGGTTACTAGTTTAGTATTTAAACAACTTTTAGAGATTTATTTTGGATCTCATGACATTTTTAGATCTGAACTTTGTACTCTTTGACGGCATGAGTCTCTAAACTCCATTGTTGGGGGTGAAAAGCTCTGCAATGTCTTGATGAATTAATGCAATTATCTCTGTTTTCCATTCAAACACGCTTGTTCCTATCTAAGATGTTCATTCGCGCTTCACTATGAAGAAGGTGATGATCCGTGACACTCATCACCTTCCTCAATCCATGAACGTGTGCCTGAGAACCACCTCCGTTCTACATTAGATTGAATGAGTATCTCTTAGATTTCTTAATCAGAATCTTCGTGGTATAAGCTAGAATTGATGGCGGCATTCATGAGAATCCGGAAAGTCTAAACCTTGTCTGTGGTATTCCGAGTAGGATTCAAGGATTGAATGGCTGTGACGAGCTTCAAACTCGCGATTGTTGGGCATAGTAACAGACGCAAAAGAATCAAGGGATTCTATTCCGACATGATCGAGAACCAACAGATGATTAGCCGTGCTATGACAGAGCATTTGGACCATTTTCACTGAGAGGACGGGAAGTAGCCGTCGACAATGGTGACACCTTACATACAGCTTGCCATGGAAGGAGCCTTGCGTGTGTGAAGAGGAGTACAAGAGAAAAACTGAAATAAAGAAGACAAAGCATCTCCAAAACCCCAACATATTCTCCATCATTGCACAATAAGTATTTATATTTATGTCCTTTGACTCTTTACAATTGAAGTTGAAAAACACTGTTGTTGGCATCCTGACTAAGAATAATAAGATAACCATAGTTTGGTTCAAACCAACCATCTCCGTGGGATTCGACCCTTACTCACGTAAGGTATTACTTGGACGACCCAGTGAACTTGCTGGTTAGTGGTACTGGTTGTGAAAAGTGTGATTCACAATTCATGCACCACACGCACGGATGCTGGAATGTCCAAACTCCATTTTTTCATGGTTTCTTCTCTTTTGCATGCTCTTTTTCTCACTTCTTCAACCCATACTTGCCTCGGAAACCTGAAATCACTTAACAAATACATCAAGGCACCAAATGGGATTAAAGTGAATAAAATTGACTAATTTAAGCACAAAAAAGCATGTTTTCACTTTCAAGCACAATTTAGGAAGAAATCATGAAACTATGCTATTTAGATGAATAAATGTGTGTTTACGTGATAAAATCCACTCAAATCAAACCAAAATTTATCGTAAAATATGGATTCATCAATTTGGATTCATCAAGAGAGAAGCCACCTGTGCGTGCGCATAGCCCTAAGCACACACACAGCTTGCGACAACCCTTCTGGTCGCAGCACACGCGCCCCTTGTGCGTCGGAACAGCCCCATCTTTTTCTCTTCTGTGCGCCCGTACAGGACCTTGTGAACGCGCACAGGTCGCGATACCTCTTTTGTCTGCAGCACCCACACGCTGCTGTGCGTGCGCATACCCTCATTTTTGCCTTATGTGCGTCCGGACACTACCTTGTGCGTACGCACAGGTAACTTTTCGAACGTTAATTCAAAAAGAAGACCAGCGCGCTTCAGTTTCCCCTAAATCCCTTTTCTTTCTTCTTCTTCTTTTCTTGAACCCAACACCACCAACCTTCAACCCAGCAACCCAGACCACCACCAACCAGCACCTCCGTTTGACCGCGACACCTCCAGCGACCACCGTCGCCCACCATCCCTCCCTTCTTTCCTTTTTCTCTTCTCCATTTCTCCTCGATTTCTCCCCTGTCTCTACGTGCAAGCCATTCCTGCGCCGAGTCCCCATTTGCGTTTTTCAGCGCCGGCGAGCCACCAGCAGCAGCGAAGCTCTGTGCCGCTGCGACCCCGCCTCCACACCCCTATTCTTCCTCTTCTCTCCTTCACAGCACAGGTTCCATTTCTTCCCCTGAGCCGTACCCCCTTCCTGTTTCTATCTTACTTTCGTTATCTTCACTACTTTTTAATTCTGTTTTAGTGATTAGGAGGCTAAAGGTTAGATGACTTCTATGTTTTGGATTGAATGTTGAATGTTGGTTGATTAGTGTTGAATTTTCTAGGTTGCTTTACTGCTATATTGTACTAAGAATGCTGTCTGAATCTGATGCACATAACATGCTTGATATAATGCTTGAATGAAATTTTTTATTTGATCCTCTTGTCTGTTTAGCATGAGCGTTGAATTTTTCTTCCATTATGCATTGTTATTCATCCATGTACAAATTTCTATGGTTTTGGATGATAACTATTCTTGAAGGTTGATTATGCACCTTGTGTTATTTTTGCTTAAACACCAATCTGAACTTGAAATTTTCTGCTGTGATTATTCTGTTTGGTGTTACCTTAGCTGTGCATATTTTCCTTTAGCCTGGTAAACTGCTGAGTTATGTACATGTTGTTAATTTTTTGCTTAAACACCAAAATAGCTTTAAACTTACAAATTTTGAAATCTGTTTGGTGCATTTGCAACAGTGCATACAGTGTTTGTTGAGTGAATTGACTAACTGCTTACTCATGTGTTCTTGACCATAAATGATCATGTACAATAACTTGTTTTTTACAAATCTTTTTGACCAATGCAATCTGATTTTGATCAACTATTGATATTGGAACAAGGGTTTGGCTATGTGATCATTTTGCCACTTTTTCTCGTGAATAGGCAGGTGCTTCAATTGTCAAATTGATTATTGCCTTTTGTACCAATTTTTGCTAATCTTTTCAATTCAAATGCAAAATTGCAATAATCAATTCCTTTCAATTCAATTCACTTGCATTGTTACACCTAAGTCATATATGTCCTTTAATTGTTGTTCATTCTCTTTTATGTTACTCAGGTTGCTTGATTGTAGGAAAATACATTCTCTTTTGAGCATATCACTTGTTTTGAACATGTTTTCCTCAATTGAGTGTTTGTTTACCTTACTGGCTCTAATATGCTTCATTTGACTATTTCCCTTTGGTTTCTGTGATTTTTATCTGTTTCTCCTGAGTTGTATTCTATTTTTTTTTCTTTTTTAGGATGCGCCGCAAAAGAAAGGAGAAAGCCAACCCTTTGGCTCCTCCCCGTCCTGTGCCTCCGAGTACCCAACCGGATACGTTCATCAATGAAACAGCCCAAGAATAATATAAGAAAGTGAAAACGAAAGCCTTCCACTACGAGAGGAAGTTGAACTTACCGGAGAAATATGCGGACCAAAGACTTAACAGACTAAATTTTTACCATTCGAAATTCGTAGAATTCGATCCGGTGGAAATCAATGAACACCAGGTCAAAGAATTCTATGGAAATCTGCTTAAGAGGAACGCCACAACTGGTTTTTTGAGAGGTGTCATACTAGACGCATCTGATCATGTTTTGGAGGCCCTCTTAGAGATTCCACATATTCCTCCGGCCCGTGATGCTTAGCCTCAGATAGTGAAGGACTTAACATCGGGGAAGCTTTTATTGGACGTAGTTCTGAAGAAGATTCGTATACCTGAGGCCAAATGAGAGTACAACAGAGGAGAAAATGCGGTCCCACAGAGCATCGCGTGTACCGACTTGACTTCTGAGGCGAGGATCTGGTAGCAGATCATTGCCGACCACATCCTGCCGAGCACGGATGCCACTCACATTCGCGTCCGTGTAGTCGTTTTACTTTGGGCTATTCTGGAAGGGAAGAGGATCTCTATTTTTCCCCTTATCAGAGATTCGATATAGAAGGTGACCCAACAACAGAAGTATAACATTCCCTTCCCTTCGATGATCACCAGATTGGCTACCTTATTTGGGGTGGAGAGACGTTCGACAGACCAGACCTCTGTTTACATTAGCACCCAGCCATTCCTACCATACAGCGAGTATGAGAGACTGCCACAGAAGAAGAGGAAGACCACAGAGCCACCAGCATCATCATCTGAGCCTTCAGGACCTCCTGTGCCCACACTCCGACCTCAGACACCCTATGACCTGGGTCGGGTGATTCTTGAGACCCTCCACCGTTATGAGCACCGCAATGCTTGCCACTTTCAGTGGATTGTGGCGAAGTTTGAGGGTAGAGACCCTGGGCCACCTCCTTCCGATACACCAGAGCTTGAGCATGTGACTGAGGCGACAGCGGAGGAGCTAGCAGCTGAAGCTGGCCAAGCAGTCGAGCCCCTTGAGCAGAGGGTGGAGCAGCCTAAAGTTGAGGAGCTGTCAGCTGGAGTCGAGCCAATAGTAGAGATGGCAGCAGAGCCAGCTGACCAGGCTGTTTAGGAGCCGGCAGCTTAGACTACCACAGAGACTTCCCACGCCATCATTGTATCAGCATCATCACCACCCGCCACCGCCAGACTGTGGAGCTTAGCAGAGTTGATCACCCCCTGTCTGATTCTTGGCACGGAGGACCGTGCTTCATTTAAGTGTGGGGGAGGATCTACTATTTTTTAGGTGTAAACATTCTCTCCTTAACACTTGTCATCTAGTTTATTTTGAGTTTTATCATGCTTTTTGTGAATATTTTAGTACTTTGACTTATGAACTACTGTTTAGTACTGTTGGTATGTATATATTAGTTGCCTCGAGTTTTTCTTTAGTATTGCACTTTTAATTATGCTTTATATATGTTTTGAGTTTTATTTTGCTTAGTATATAGTATAGATATGGTTTGTGATTGGATGATGTGAATAGCATATGCTTAGTTCATTTTGATCCTAATTGTTCATGTTACTTTTTGTTTGTTGAAAATTAGGAAAAGAACTAGGAAATTTTGAAAAAAATTTGCATCCATCACAACATACATACATATAGGATATAAATTTTAGTGAAAAACAACAAGGACTTCAAAGAATTTTGTTTTAGGGCACTCTATTGAATTGATTGGAAAATTGTTTTTAAACTTGCTTGAATGATCTCTATGGAACATAGAAGAGGAAAGAACAAATATCTTGTGAGTTTTTGAGCTATATTGAGTGGTTACGAATTTAAACCACAAATTCTGTTCATTGTGTGTTGTATCTCTTATATGATTGTAATCTTGGTTTTGCTTGATTTTTTATTTCCAATGATTGATGGTTTGAATTGCATTCAGCATGATTGAGACCATCTTTGAATTAAACTTACTTTTCCCATATAGCCCACCCTTTGCATCTACCATTGTTAACCCCTTTGATCTTTATTTACCGCATTGTTCTTGATATTAGCACATTGAAACCTTAAGTGAAAAACCATGATTTGCCTTGGATTTGTATCCTTGACTAGCTTAGGTTGAAAAGTGTATGACATTTAAGTGTGGGGGAATTTTGGGGAATATTGGTAGTGAAGGAAAATGTTTAACTACGGTATTTCATTGAAAATTTTGGAAAATGGGAACACTCATGTATGAACTACTAAACCATATGCATTTATTTTGATAAAAAAAAACCCATCATCATCATCATAAAAAGGGGATGAAAGTTACCCCAAAGAGAAAAGAAATGAATAAAGAAATGCATATGTGATGTGAATTATAAAATATACATGAGTGTTTGTGAAAAAGAAATGAGGGGAAGTTAGGATTGCATATTTTTGTTATTGGATTGATAAAGGTTGAGTTGGATACATAGACTAATCAAGAATTCAATCATTTAGTCCACTTAGCCATATCTATCCTACCTTCACCTTAGCCCCATTACAACCATCGAAAGTCCTTATGATACTTGTATGCATACATTGAATAATTGTTGATTGTTAGATGAATAAAAAATCTTAGAAAGCATGATTAGAAGAGATTTGAGTAGATCAACCCTAAACACTGATGTGTGGAAAACGATCCAACACAAAACTCACCGGCAAGTGTACCGGGTCGCATCAAGTAATAATAACTCACGTGAGTGAGGTCGATCCCACAGGGATTGAAGGATTGAGCAATTTTAGTTTAGTGGTTGATTTAGTCAAGCAAACAAGAGTTGATTTGAGTGATTTGTAATTGACAGAAGATAAATTGCATGAATTGTAAAGGGAGAAGGGGGGATTGCAGTAAATTAAAGAGAACAGAAAGAAAAAGTGCTGAATCTTAAAGAACACGTAAAGTAAATGGCAGAAACTTAGCGTGCAAGAAATGTAAATAACTGAAACTTAAAGTGCAAGAAATGTAAATGGCTTGAATAATAAAATGAATTCGGGACTAGAAATGCAGAATTTAAACAAAGAAAAGTAAAATGACATTAAACAGAGAAGTAAATGGTGAATTAGAATGCAACAGATCTAAAGAAGAAAAGAACAATTTCTTGAAAATCCAAACAGAAAATAAAATGTAGCTCAATTTCAATGGTTCAAGAGAAGTCAAAGATCTCAGGGTTATAAGAGACTAGAGAACAAGTCTAGATCTCAATCCTTCCTTGATCCAACCAAGAACAATTGCAAAAGAAGTAGAAAAGTAAATTGCAGGAGAAGTAGAAGATGAAAGCAGTAAATGGAATTTTGATTCAAATCTCAGTTTCTAGAATTATGCAGAAAAATAACAGAGAGAGATCCCAAGGTGAGATTGAAACAGAATTTCTTCAATTCTCCACCCAAGATCCAAAACAAAGAGTAAAAAATGTAGAAGCAAGAACAAGGAAGAAGAGAGATCAATTCTCCTTCCCAATTCCCTAAAATAGAACTCAGAGATCCAAAGTCAAAGAAAAACTCTCCAAATTACAAGTGAAAATTCTAAAAGAAGAAAAAGGTCCTTTCTAAATCAAAATAACACCTATTTATACACTTCCTAATTTGGATCTAAGAATTTGGGTGGGCTCTAAAATTTGGTGAAGAAATGAATTAATTTGGATTTTTGATGAATTTTTGGCCCATGGTGCACCTCACAGGGGAAAGCTCGGCTCTTGGCAAGAGCTTTGGCCAAGAGCTTTGGTTCCCTTCCTTGCCAAAGTGTGCGCACGTTTGATCCTTGGGGAGTGCAAGAGCTGCTCATTTTTCATGGTACAAGAGTAGCGCCTAAAGCTTTGCTTCCTTGAGGTACATGATTCGAACCCCACAGAGTGAAAACAAGCCAATTTTGGCTTGTTTTCCTTGTGAGGTAGCGCTACCCCCTTCCCCCTTGGTCTTGATTTCAAGCCTTGGTGAGTGCATTGTTGAGCTCTTTTTCTCTTGATTTTTCCTTGAAGAAGCCCGAAAAAGCTCTTGGAGAAAGCTCTTGGCAAGAGCTTTGTCTTGGATTTGCCTTGCTTCCTCCTTCCTTGTGCACTTGGTTAAGCCCTTGGCAAGAGCTCTAGGCTCTTGGTAAGAGCTTGGTCTTTGATTTGTTGAAGTAAAGCTCTCCACAAGAGCTCTAAGCTCTTGGCAAGAGCTTTGTGCTCTTGCTCCTTCTTTTGAGGCACGCTTTTCTTCCCTTGAGCACGCTTTCTTTTATTTCCTTAGTTCACGCTCCTTAGGCTACGCATTTCTTATTTTTTTCTTTTCTTCACCTACAAGTAATCAAAACAACCAATCAAAGTATCACAAAATTCACAAAGCTTAAAATTCATTTAAAACCAATTAATTTTAGCTTAAACTTTATGATTTTGTGTCAATTGAAGGGTGGTTGATTGATTTTAATAAACCATGCAATTCCACTCCAAATTGCTAACTTACAATGCAAGAAAGCGTATAAAACCTATTGAAACAAGTGAAAAATGCTTGAAAAACTAGTATAAGATGACTTGTCATCAAACATTTGAGCAATTAGAGTGTAAACACATCCGGTGAAGGGTTCGATTACTCAAATTCTATGTTTTCACCTTATATTATTGCTTATCTTGCAAGATTGTTAACTCTTTCCGATAACTTAAGTCAATCACTACAAGAAAAAAGGCCTATGGCCACACTTTAAAAAGCGTGGCCAAAAGTGGTCAATGGCCACGCTTTTGTGAGGGTGGAAATTGAATAGAGATTCGGCCACGTTTTTTCTCGCCACGCTTAAAAAACGTGGGAAAAAGGGTCAACGACCACGCTTTTAGAAGGGTGGGAATTGATTAGAGATACGGCCACATTTTTTTGCCACGGTTCAAAAGCATGGCCATAGAGAAAAACAGGGACGTTTCAAAAGCGTGGTAATAGGATTTTATTACGGACGCGGTTATGAAGCATGGCCATATCCTGGCACTCTTTTGGCACGCTTTTAAAGCGTGGCCAAAAGGTTTTTGAAAAATAAAACCCTAATAAGCCCAAAGAAAGTTTCGGGACTACTCTCTCACTCTCAACTCGATCTTACGCTGTCACTCTCAACTTCCATCTCTTAACCCTGGAAGAACTCAGATCTCCGCCGTCACCAATACCGTCCTCGCTGCGCCATTAGCCTCTGTTCTGCCTCGTCTCCTCCTCATTACTAGGGTCGCCCTCCTCGCCAATCTCCTCTGCATTGTCAGTGTCGTCTTCTCTATTCTCCTTCCTTGTAGTTTCGCCTTCCTTGCCACCATGCCTTCCTTGTAACTTTTCTGGAAACAACAAAAAAAAGTAGTAAGGAGTACCAAAAAGGGAGGTAGATCAAAGAACGTTGACAGGTTCAAACTTGAAAGGAGTTGGATCCGAAACCCAAGCACCCCCCAAAACCGAAGAAGCAACCCTAACCACGCTTCCATCGCATCGCATCGCACTAACCACGCTCTCTCTCTCTCTCTGCTCCCAACGCTAACTGCAATGTAAGTCTCCTCAATCAGATCTGTTCTCTTTGTACTTGATTCCTCCCATGGATCTGATCCTATGTTAATTTGTTGTTTTCTTATTTATTGACCTGCACTTAGGGCTGACGATGAACCCGTTAATCGAAAGAGATATCTCGAAGACTCTTGCAAACCAAAGTGTGTTAAACCATTACTTGAATATCAGGTATGGATTCCTTTATTTTTATTGCTTTTTCTATAAGATGGCTTCTGGAATGGCAGAATAGATAGATTCAAAGATTTAGGACAAAATGGTAAAACAGTACTAGGAAATGAAATTCTTATATTTTATACCTTAGGTTTTTCCTTCTTATATGGACGATGTGAGTTGGTTATAATTTTTTACTGAACCATATAATCTAGAAACAAACAAGAGATGCTACCATTCTTTCATTCTGTTCTTCAATTGCCTTCCTCTAAGTTCACTTTTTTTCTTATTTTTTCTTCCTTTTTCAATATAATTTTAAATAGTATTGTAGTTTGTTCATGCAGAAATGTAATAAGTAGACTGGTCCTATATAACCATTTTGTTTTCTTTGGACAGTTATGTAGTGGAATTGACAAGAATGCTGTGGGGGCTTGTTCTGGGCTCATATTTGTTCCTATTGATGAAATGTTCCCAGATGATGCTCCATTGTTCCCTTCCGATTTCCGCATTATCCCGTTGGATTCAAAACCAGTTGAGTTCTATTTTATATTTGGTCCTTTTTAGTGTTAAATCTCTTGATATTGCATTTGAATAGAGAAAAAAGTACTGTGCAAGTAAGAAAGGAGCTACTGAAACTGATGCGCATGTATGACACACTATAATCATGTTGATATCATTGTTTTCCAGGGTGATAAAAAAGATTCAGTGACAGCAAGTCAAACCCTGGATTTGACATCTGGTTTTGAAGTTGGCCCAACAACAAATGGTGCACGCGATGCGGTATCATGTCATAGTGCTCGGTCGGTGTTGACTATTGCCTTCCAGTTTCTTTTTTACAGTAGTCTGCAGGATAATGTTGCTGTCATGGCAAGCCAGTACATCTGTAGTGTGATTTTCTCTGTACAGAGGATTGCCATGGCAGTTTCTCCATCTGGTATAAACCCGGCAGTTGGCTCAAAACTCTCTCCTGGTTCTTGAGACGCTCTTATACTAGCCAACTGGATCTGCTGTAGTTATAGGCAAGTCTGCATCTGTTGTATTGTGTTCAATACTTATTGTTGAATATTCATTATTGAAAAGTATCTAATGATGCCCTTCACTTTCTGTTCTTTTTTCTTCTAGTAACAGTTATTATTTGGGGGCAGAGTTGCTGAGATCTGATTCTCTCATTGGTGACTCAGTGCTTAAATATTTGTGGCATCATCAGCATGCAATTTTGTGATGTTCTTTGAAGGTATGGCAGATGTTTTGTTCATAGTAGAGTTTATCATTTCCATGAAAGCCTTTAATATAAGATATATATGATTCTCTGTCTGGATCGTAGTCGGTGCCGGTGTTCATCTTTGCAAACCAAGCTGGCCTTGACATGTTGGAAATAACTTTGGTGGCTTTATAAGACATCACATGGGTATTTAGAGGTAGGTAATTCATTAAGTCTGCAAAATTGTAACAATAAATCTTTCTCTAAGTGTTGTTTACGTATGTTCAACTTTAATTTGTGGGAAATGGGAATTGTTTCTTTCATTAACTGTTCTGTTTCTTTGTTTATCAGTGCCTTGTATTAACTCCATCTTATGAAGGCAGAGAAAGCTAGAAGATATATTCCAAAAGAATTCAAATAGGTTGAAGCTTTTGGGTAGGTCCAATATTGTAATTTCCTCTCTTTAGATTATAAATGCAGCAATTCTTTTATGGGTTTGAGTCTTTAGGCAATTTGTAAATATTGAAACCAAGAAATGTCGTCAGTTTGGAAGACTAACTATTGCTGACGTGAACTCAGGGATATTTTTGTTTGATGTCTTCTTATTTGCATTTTAATCTTTACGATGATGGTTGCCTGATGTCCAGTGTTTCTCTGAGAGCCCAGAGAAACTACTAGACCCTGTTTTACTGTGCACCTACCCTCTGCCACTGTCGCTACCCCAGCGCCACCACTAGGGCACCACCATGTTGCTCCGGCCATTCACTCATCATCATCAATCTTTCCCTTTCCTTCCCCTGTTCCAATTCCCTGCTTCCCAAGTTCCCCTTTCATCTCATTTAATCTGGTTTAGCTCATTCTGTTTAGCTTGTTTAGTTCAACTAATTTAGTTTAGTTGAATTAGGTGGTTAGAAAATCTAGACTGGTTAGTGGATGTAGGTTTTGTTTTGTTTACTGCTGCTATTCGGAATAAATTTGTCTTTCCTCTGAATGTTGCCCTGGATGAACTTGTATATTGTGATGTTTTGGTGTTGAATTCCAGACTTGTGATTGCTGTTTATTGTATTTTTTTCATTGTCCAAAATAGATGCTCTGAAAGTGTTACTGTTTCATTAATTTTTCTTGGTTTGTTGTTGCTGAGTGCTGCTCTGCTTGTTGCTTGGTCCATATTATATGAACTGCAATGATTTCAGTTTGTGGAACTGGTTAAGTCATATGAATTCTCTTTGCTGCTTGCTTGAACCTGGGAAACATGCTATTTACTGCTGCTGTTTAATAAACAATTGCTTCTGTTGATGATTCTATTCTTTTTTTGAGTTGTGTCTTGAACGTTCTGAATCCTGACACCAAAGTTTGACAATAATAATAATAATAATAATAATAATAATAATAATAATAATAATAAGGTGATTTTTCTTGTAGTATCATTGATTAGCATGTCAGATCTCCTTTTTTGGGTTACTAATGTTCAATTGTAATAGATTTTAGGGGGCCAATATTCTTGTAGATAATAAAGGTTGCATTAAACTTGCAGATTTTAGGGCCTCCAAACAAGTTGAGCTGGTAATCTAAGTCTTCTCTATTTCTCTACTATAGTACTATTAGATATACTATTCTGACTTTGTGAGGATCTTGTATCTGCGTATTTGTTGAAGAAGCGTCTTTGTTTGTTTTAGGAGTTATTTATAACATAGTCTCGATTTTGTGTTCCTATTAATATCTTAGTTATTTATAACTATCTTTGACGTGAATCATATTCATTACTTCACATACAAAAAGAAAAGATAATTGATATTCATTATTCATTATGATACAAAGAAATCAAGCTAGCTAGTTATAAATTTCTAATAGAAAGAGATGGAACTGCTACAGTTTTGCGATGGGGTTGCAACTCTTATGGAGCACATAGGTTCATAATACACTTAATCTGTGCATATTGCACCATCAATATCTCAACCAATCATATTCATGTTCATTTCTGAAGTTTGAAGATTATATTAAAAAGATAATGACACTTAATCATTATGAGTTAGAGATACAGCATTATAAATTATTTGGTTGCAAGAAACTCCTCATTCAAACATCATAGGACAAAGCTAAATACTTAAGGAGTAAATATTTGCACTATTTTTTTTTCTAGAAGAATATAAATAAAAAATTCCATTAACCAGTCAATGCAAAAGCAGTTAGAATCGATTCCAGTCTAAAATTATTTCTTGTGTTAACGTGTAACTATTGATTAACATATCTACAAGTGTTTTAAAGTGGTGTTCTAGTTTTTTCTGGTTGATGAAGGAGTCATTGTTTTATTTGTTGCCACTCACCTATTGTGTACTTTTTTATTATGCCATTTATTTTTTACGAAGAAGATTTGATCTGGTTCTACAGGCTGCAGAGGCTTGGATTGATGTTGAAAGAGTTCATACAATTACATTAGGAGCCAAGAAGAACTAGTGTCCTGATGATCTATCCTTTTTTTCCGGTTTTAAATCATGTTGTAGTTTTACTTCATTTTCATCTTCAATTGTATTCCTTTTAGAGAAGCGTAATATTTCAATTTGCATCATCTAATCTTTGGGAGCATTGTGCTTCCATCAGGTCGAGTAGGTTCAACAGTTATGGACCTCACTACACCACACAAATACAAGATACTGAGACCTGGAAGAAGCTTGCAAAAGAAACTCTGTATTCAACAGGATCCAGTTGCTGCATCATGCTCTAGGTGTAGAGAATTGTGGTGTTCTTCTCTTCGATAAATTTGAGATACTGGGTTGTGGTGATTGTGGTGCTACTGCGGTTGTCTAATTTGAGGTATTGAATAAGGACAAGTTCTATGAGCATGTATGCTAATAGCACTATTGCCTTAGTGTACAGTTGATACAACACTTCTGATATTCCTGTCATGCTTCTGCTTTCTTTGTTTGTTTACGTTTCTGTTAATGCTTTCTCTTCTTTTCTCTGAAATTACAATCAATGGAGTCCGGTTCAGTATAATAGTACTTAGCAATAACTTCTTATACTGCTCTCTGCACCTTCTAAATTTTAATTCTATGGACCTTTTTTTATTTTTTCTTATGGATGTATCTATAAATATGGAGTACAAAGTAGTGAAGAAAATAGTTCTATTGCAGGTTACAATGAAGCTTCTTTTAGATAGGGGAAAATTCATGCAAGTGCTTTGTTGCGGAGGGGAATTTGGACCTTAAATGAAAATTTTTGTACCGATTTCTTGTTGGTTCTTGAGGAGAATTATAAATTCCTGGTACAAATTTTAATTACTTAATTACTATACTAATTGTATATTGTAATACTCCAGAAGTTTGCGTTAAGCTGACCAAGTTTATTTTCATTCCTATTAGCATAATGCTGATGAATTTCTATAGTAGAATGTAAACCTGGTTTAATTTGGAATTGTTAAGACATGCATAAATTAGATTATTTCTTATAATATTTTTATATATATCATTTTTGTTGGTTCAATTTGTTCTTGATATTTTGCTGCAGGCTAGTATTGGAATGGATAACTTGAACGCTTAATGCACAAAGTGGAGCAGTTTTAGGTTTATTCTGATCTTTTACCAAGTATTTAGGTTAATGATCATCTATATTAGTGTAATTTGATATATTATGAGCAGTTCTAACTTGTATTGTTTCTGTATTTTTCTTCAGTTTTTAGTTTTGGAATTTGAACTCGAGATTTATTTTGTATTTGAGTATTAGTTTTTTAATGTATAAAATAATTATAGTAAATTATATATGTCACTAACTATTATTTGATTTGTCTTGTACTAAAAATTGCATACTATATTTGTAGGTTTGGTAATAAAAAAGGATTGAAAATTTATATTGTGTAGTAATGAAGATCAAGTAAGGAAAAGAATTTTTTTTAATTTAACAAGGCTTTCGCCACGCTTTAAAAGTGTGGCTGTATATCTTGCTATGGCCATGCTTTAAAAGCGTGGCCGTATCTCTCCCTATCGACACGCTTTAAAAGCGTGGCAGTATCTCTAGCTATCGCCACGCTTTAAAAGCGTGGCCGTATCTCTACCTATCACCACGCTTCAAAAGCGTGGCCATATCTCCCATATGGCCACGCTTTTAAAGCGTGGCCATATCTTCCGCATATGGCCATGCTTTAACCGGTGGCCAGTTGTAAAAAGCGTGGCAAAAGAAAAAGCGTGGCGATAGGTCACCAAAAGCGTGGCGATAGAGCAACCACCACCCTTTCAGACGCAACCTTTCAAAAGCGTGGTGGTAGCTCAAAACGCGTGGCGAAAAGCTATCTCCACGCTTTTTTTAGCTTTTCGCCATGCTTTAAAGCGTGGCAATAGACGTGTTTTTTTGTAGTGAATTAGGGATTTGAATTGCTTTAGCCCTTATGTTTATATATGTATTCTTGGAAATTGATTTATTTTGACTAAGTGGTTGCATTCATATAGGAAGATTGCATATAGGTAGCTTCCCTGCTTTGAATAAATGTTCATTCCCCTTATTGTCTTCTTTTGGTATAGCATTAGGACATGTTATTGTTTAAGTGTGAGGATGTGATGAATCCAAATTTCATGATATTTATTTGCTCTATTTGGGTGGATTTCATCAACTTTTCTTACACTTATTTCTTTAAATAGCATAGTTTTATAATTCTCCCTAGATTTGTGCTTAATTGTTAAAACATGCTTTTTAGGCCTTAAAATAGCTAATTTTAATTCACTTTAATCCCATTTGGTGCCATGATACATTTGTTAAGTGATTTCAGATTTCCAAGACAAGTATGGGATGGAAGAAGTGAAGAGAAAAGCATGCAAGGTGGAGATTTCAGGAAGAAATGAAGTTTGGAGCTTTTCAGCAAGTGTGCGCATGCACAAGCATGCGTTCATTTGCACAAGGGAGATTTGCAACCGACGCGTATGTGTGACCCACACGTACGGGTGGGATTGGATTTGGTCTGCGATGCGTACGCATGACCCACGCGTACGCATGGGAAGCCACACGTGACCACATTAATATAAATCATTGGGGGCGAATTCTGGGCCTCCAGGACCCAGTCCAACTCATTTCTAAGGCTATTTCATGCTGAATTGAAGCTTGGAGAAGGCTATTTTTCTAGAGAGAGAAGCTCCCCCTTATCTCTATAAATTAGGTTTCTTAGTTTGTTTTCTTTGTAATTTTCCTTTTTAATTCTTATTTTCTTCTACCTTTCCTTGTTCTACATTTCCAACTCATTACGTTGTCTTTTATGTTTATGCACACTCTTGTCACTTTAATTTACATTTAATGCAAATTTATGTTTCATGCTCCTTTATTGTTTAATTGGGTTGTTATTCTTGCTTTCCTTGCTTTTGGTAGTTGTAGAATTTGTATTTCTTATTATTTTACCATGCTTTCTTTCTATGCCTACCAAGTGTTTGATAAAATGCTTGGTAGGTGTTCCGAGGGTTACCTGAAACTGAAGGTCGATCTCAGACGAGATCTTCTGTGCTGGTCAATGCTGTTGTGTCCGACCTGGTAGAGTTGGAGATGCTGCTGACCCTTCGTCACCGGAGGGTGGTGGTACCTGCAAGAGACTCTGATGCTTAAGTTAGCACATGCTTTAGGCAAGTTTTTTGTAGAATCAGAGTATGAGTTATACCTGGGTGCTCCAATGTATTTATAGTAGTGTCGAGTGACCTCCTTTGAGATAAGTTTGTTATCTTATCTTATCTTTTTGTGGGTGAGATCACCTATTTTTTGGCCAGCCGCCTTTGTGGTGGGCTGTGTCCTTCTATCCTGGGCCTGTTTTGGGCCTCTGGTGATTTGGCTGAACTCTTTTAGGAAGAGGTCGGTGATGTCCAACCTTACAAGAGGTTAGTCGTTCTTGTCATCGTCCAATTCGAATCATGTAGCTCGACCCAGGGTATGAACAGTGCCCTACTTGAGTTTGGACCTTTCCATGAGATCGTGCTTTCTGTGCTTGGATCTCTTTGGGGAAGTCGTGCTCAAGCATTTTGGTTCAGTCTGTCCTTCCGTTCGCGAGTTTTATGCTGTGTTTGAATCCAAAGCGTTTTTCTTGCTTTCGCTCCTTTGCTGCCTTGTTTGTTTCTTTGAGGGGGTTATTTTCTTGGGCTTTCCTTTGCTTTGCCGTTTCTTTTCCCTCTTCAACTTTTATTTTGAAATCAAAGAAGGGCTTTGCTCTTAGTTTCAGTTTCCTTCTTCCTTTTGTTTCGTTTTTTCTTGAACACAAAAGAATTTCTTTTCTTTGGCTTTTGCTCCTATGATTTATTGCCCCCAAGCTTCCTGCTTTCCTTTCTGTGGCGCTCGTTGGTGTGGATTGCTCGTGTTTTTGTTCGCGTATTCATGGCTTACTCCCTCTTAATCGCAGGTTGGTACTCTTCTTTTCTTTTATGTCTCAATAGTCATCTTTATATGTGCTTTGCATGCTTGTCTTTTCAAAGTTTCAATTTTTATTGCATTTTCTCTTAAAAAGGTTGAAGCTTTTCTAGAAGATTGTATGCCCTTGTTTTGATCAAAGTTGTAATCTTGCTTTATCTCTGCTGTCTTTGTTTTGGGGAAACGTAGGAGTTTTACTCTTGTTTGGGATGTCTAGGGTTGTATGTTTTTGTGATATTTTCTATGCTCTGTACTGTTGCCTCCAAAGGATGCCCCTGGACTTCTGGCGCTTGATCTCTTTTGCTTTGTGTGAATCCTGGTGTGTCCATTTGCTGCTATAGTTGTTGTTTGTTGGTTGTTTCCTCCCTTTCTGATTCTGTCCGAGTTATTTTGGTAGTGACCCCTTATAATTTTTCTTTGTTGTAGGTGTAGTTTGCTGTATGTCTTCACGTAAGAATATTGTTGAGATGTCCACCAAAGTCCCTGCTGGTATGGCTGATTGGCTAAACTCCATAGTCCTGATGTGTGTTACCGTAGCCGATCCTGAGTACTGTGATAAACTTAGGCGATTTCATAGGATCTGTGAGCGTAGGGAGGATGAGAAGAATTATGAATTAGTGTCACCCGACCCAGAGGAGAGAGTTAGTTTTCCTCTTTAAGTGCAGACAGAGCAACCTTTCTTTTACGCCTACGATTACTTCTTTTCCCAGCTGAATATTACCATTCCTTGTACTGCCTTCGAGACCGAGCTCTTGTGGAAATGTAATGTGCCCCCTTCGCAACTTCGTCTGAACTCCTGGGGCTTTATAAAGATTTTTCAATTGTTGTGTCAAGAACTAGATGTTTGTCCTTCCCAATCCCTTTTCCTTTATCTGTTTGTCTTGGCCAAATCTGGAGTGGCTAAGAAGAAGGCTTCTTGGATCTCTTTTTGCGCTACCCAAAGAAAAAAGGTGTTCTCCATGTTTGATGAATCTTTTCGTGATTTTAAAAATTACTATTTTAAAATCTGAGCTATTGAGGGCATTCGCCCTTTCTTTTTGGATGAGAACGATGAGCTGAGCTTTTCTTTTATGGTGGCAAAAGAAGCCTGTAACCCTAAAATACCCTTGGGAGAGTTTAGATGAGGTGGAACTAGCTTTTGTGAATGTTTTAGAGGAGCATTGGGCAGAGATTCCTCATCTGGATACTAAGAGTTTCTTGTGTTTGGGTTGTGTGATTATGATATGGTTTGGCTATGCTTGAAATTGATTGTTTATATGAGTGATTCTTGTTGAAATTTTGGTGAAAATTTGATGAAATTTGATGATATTCAAGCTATGAAACATGTTCTTGAGTGCAGCTGGAAAAACGAACCCTAATCCTTAAATTGGGGTTCAATTTGTGTTAAAATCATGTAAAAAAGATAGGATTTTAGTGGCTGCAAATTTATTATGAGTTATGGTAAAAATCGGTTGTTGAAAAGACTGATAAACGAGTAAAAACAGAGAAAGAATCTGAAGAATTTATGAAGAACATGAAGAACACTTTGAGTGTGATGAAGAACAATGAAGAACAGGCTTTAGATCTTTAAAAGGGCAAGAAAGTAAAATTTTTGGTGTTTAAGGGGTTATTTGGTAATTTCTGAAAGTTAGGGTGGTTAAAGTAGAAATATTAAAAGTTACGGGTGGTAAAAAGTGAATTTTAAAGGTTAAAAGTTAAAGTGGGGTAATTTTTGAGAATATATTAATAAAATAATAAATAATAATAAAATATTAAATAATAATATTTAATTAAAAATAATATTTTAATAAAATAATAAAAAATGCGAAAAAGGCAGTTTTCTGTAAAAGTTTTAGAAAGATAACTTTCAGCGCAGAATCTCATAATTACTTTCATAAAACACTTAGGGAGTGGTAAGAACATGATAGTAAGGCAAAGATAAAAGAAAGATAAAAAGTTGAAGAAAAGATAAAAATCGAATAAAAAGTCTGTAAAATATTAATGATAGAAAAACAGACAGAGACTAGCGAACGAACTAGGGCAACATAGTTAGTCCTTGAATTGCGACTAAGGTTAGGTATTGTATGGAAAGTTAAACTGTTTCAGTATAGACTTAATGAACCTATACTTGGGACAGGCTAACTATTCATACCAAAATTTACATAAACTTTAAATACATACGTTAAGCAGAAAAATCAGAGCAGAATAAAGTAACACAGAGAACAGAGTAACCAGAGTAATGTAAAGAGATAAAAAGAAAAAGAATAATCAGAGAAAAGTAAAGAGATACAGAGAACAGAGTAACCAGAGTAAAGTAAAGTGATACAGAGAAAAGAGAAACCAGAACGGAGTAAAGAGATACAAAGAGAAAATAGTAATATGATAAAGAGAAATGGATTGAGCCAAGATATTGTAAAAGTGAAAGATGTAAAGTTTGTATAGTATGATTGAACAGAGAAAGAAAGAGGTACTGCATAAGAATGTGAAAGTGATGATGAATAATGGGAATGATAATGAATGATGGTAATGAGAATGATTATGTGATGATCTGCTGCGTGAAGGCAGTCAGATAGATAGTGGTACGACCACAGAGTGTTTTCCAGTGCAACACAGCTATTGAGAGCTATACCTACAACTGATAACCTGGGATCACTTGCAGAGGATATTAATTCATACACGGCTAGAATGCCGCACCTGTAACGCAAGGATTGCTTACAGAGGATATGATTTCATACACAGCTGGAATGCCGCCACCTGTAAGGCAGAGTCTACTTATAGAGAATATGACACATACGTCGGTTAATGAGAACTGTACCTATGCTGACTGGAAGACCATACCCGTTTCAGCTGTTTCGGGTTACGTCAGGAGCGGGTAGAAACCGACAAATGAGCTCATTACCTGCACTAGGGCTAGACATGCATCATACCTGGTTACGCATTTACTCTGTTATGGTTGTTGTTTGAATGTATGCTTTCTTTGTTTGTATTCTATTCACTATGTCTGTGTTTTGTTTTCTTGTATTCTTTTGTTTGTGTTTTGCTTTCTGTTTTCTCTGTTTTCTTTAGTTATCTGTTTCTTCTGTTTACTACTTCTCCATATTCTGCTATTTATCTACTAAACAACACAGAATTAATGAACTTAACTAATTACTCCGACCCTACTAAGAACTCCCCAATTCTTACCCCCTTATCTCTCCTCCCCCATCAGATAGAAACGGGCGTGATATTCTATGAAGTCGAAGACCTATACATTTACGAGGATCTAGTGTACTATGGTTACTACATTTTGAGTGCGAAGCCTCGTTTGAGACGTGACGCGTTACAAAACCGTCCCTTCCAACATCCTCTGTCTAGCACGCATTTTGACCCTAATGATCCTTACAACTTTCCTTTATCCTGGTTACATCCTGACGCACCTGGACATCCTTTTCCTGATGATCCCGGACACCCTATACTAGCTCAACCTTTGAATGAGGTGGAACCTGAGCCTATCATTCCTGATGACCCCGAGTTAGCTAGTGACTACGTACCTGTGATACCACCAGAGTGGGATTTCCCCCTGAGCTGATCCCCGACTTTCCACAGCCTGATGAGCCGGTACTACCGGACGACGGGGTAGCTCCTATTTATGCGAACGGACTTGTGCTCGCGAATGGTTTTGTACATAGTGACAGTAGTATTTCTGGTGGATCTGAGGGTATAGTTGTAGCTGCGGATGATGAGGAGGAGGAGGATCCTGAGATAGAGATAGAGCAGGATGAGGAGATCGTCGAGCCTCACGGTGATTCTCCGAGCGGCCACGTGTAGATATAGTTTGATAGCAGAAGGGGCATTCTTTTGATGACACTCTAGTCTGACATTATCTATTAGTTAGTCTTTCACTTGTGTTAGTACACCCGAGAGCTGGGAGCTATATAGTGGTTAGGCTAGCCTGGGCGCCAGTTTAGCGGTGTTTTGTATGGGCCAGGCCCTGGGAGTGTCGTATATATATTAACTACGTAGGATGACGTGGACATAAACTGACTTGATCTTTTGTGAACGCTACATGTTTTGTTATAGTATACATGATGTATATTATCAGCTGTGTTTCTATGTTTCTTTATGCTTCCTTATTATTTCTATCAGTGTGTGCTTATTTATTTTACTCCCTCGCTCGCAACGATATAAGTTAAAACAAAGTTACTCGTAAAACTGGCATCGCTCTAACAAGGAACGGACTCATATATTAAATAATAGTTAATATTTAGGAGGGGTAAGTTAGTAGCACTTAGCTTCTTGTATGACCATGGAATACTGGAAGTTAGGTCGTTACAATTTGGTATCAGAGAAGTTCGTTCCCAATAGAGCCTGGGGAGTGGACTGACTATGCTTCATTGCATACTCTGCTTGTGTGTCTCATGCTGTTAGGGTATCTCTAAGATACATTTGGCATGAATGTCTATGAGCGCTAATTTTGGAAATGTTTGTGCTTAACTTTAGATATTAAGACTGATCACCTTAATATTGATTGTTTGGTGTGGATAAGACCTTAATGACTGCGAATAGGCATAGTTTAATCGAGCTCCGAACGACAAATCGATGCGAGGTACAGCTATCCTCATAGCTGTTATGATCTCCATGGCTATGGCTATGTTAGATTTGGATGCTGTAAGGAATGAATGCTTGTTTTACTTGTGAGGAATCTGGATACACAGCTAGGATCTACCTAAGAAAGTCTGTTCGGAATCTAGTGCGAACCCAGCAACAAGGTCGAGTGTTTGCTATGACTGTTGATGATGCTATGCAATTAGACGCCTTGATCCAAGGTCAGTGTTACGTCAAGAATCGATTTCTAACTGTACTGTATGATTCGGGTGCATCGCATTCCTTTATTTCTTTAACTGTTGCTCGTGAGTTGGGACTAGATTTCTCTGAGTTGAACTTTGATCTAATTGTTCAGACACCTGCATCTCAAAATTCTTTGACTAGTTTAGTGTTCCTGCAAGTACCATTCACTATTAGGAACAGAACTTTTATACATGATCTAATCTATTTGCCTCTATGTGGTTTGGAAGTTATTCTAGGATTAGATTGGTTGTCCAAGTATCATGTTTTCCTTGATTGCTATGAAAGAACTGCTGTTATTCCGTCTAATAGTTTAGATATTAAACCATTTCTGTCTCATACTTTATATCTGAATTCTGTAAGAGTTACATTAGACGGTAGTGATTGTGAGGGGTACATTCTATTAGCGGCTAGCTCAAATGACAGTGAACTAAGCTTAGAACGAATCCGAGTGGTGAAGGAATTTCCTGATGTTTTCCCCGACAGCATACCTGAGTTTCCTCCTCAGCGAGAGATAGAGTTCAGTATTGATTTCGTACCTGGAACCGGACCAATTTTCATAGCACCGTACCAGATGTTACCACTGGAACTTGTAGAGTTGAAGAAGTAGTTGGATGAGCTACTTGGAAAGAAATTTACTCGTCCCAGTGCATCACCTTGGGGAGCTCCGGTATTGCTAGAAAAGAAGAAAGATGGTGGAATGAGACTTTGCGTAGATTACCGACAGCTAAATAAAGTCACTATCAAGAACAAGTATCCACTTCCACGGATTAATGATTTTATGGATCAGTTAAAAAGTGCAACTGTGTTCTCGAAGATTGACTTGCGATCGAGTTATCACCAAATTTGAGTAAGCAAGCCAGATATACCAAAGGCTGTGTTGAAGACTCAGAAATGATGACGATGCTGAGACGTGTGGGAGTAGAAGAACCAGAAGCTGTAAGACAAGATCGTAGCAGTCTCTGGAGATACAAGAACAGAATTTGTGTGCCTAGCTTTGGAGATTTGCGGCAAGGGATTCTTACAGAAGCCCATCAAAGTAGATTTTCTATGCATCCTGGATTGACAAAGATGTATCAAGATTTGAAACGAATGTTCTGGTGGCCGAGCTTAAAGAAAGAGGTAGCTAATTATGTCTCAAAATGTTTAACCTGCCAAAGGGTGAAGGTGGAACATCAGAAACCGTCCGAAACCCTGCAACCCTTGGAAATTCCGCAATGGAAATGGGAGCAGATCACTATGATTTTTGTCACGGGATTGCCAAGAACCTCAACAGGACATGATGCCATCTGGGTAATTGTAGACAGGTTGACAAAATCGGTGCATTTCCTTCTGATTCAAGTTGATTATACTTTAGAAAGGTTGGCACGGATATATATTCAAGAAATCATACGATTGCACGGGATACCTTCGTCAATTGTTTCAGATTGAGATCCAAGGTTTACTTCCAGATTCTGGGGAGCTTTCCAGAAAGCGTTGGGAACAGAATTGCACATGAGTACAGCATACCATCCTCAAACAGGCGGACAATCCGAGCAGACAATCCAGACATTAGAAGACATGCTAAGATCTTGTGTGATTGGTAACCAAGGCAGTTGGGTTAAATATTTACCATTGATCGAATTCATCTACAACAACAGTTACCAACAAAGTATCGGGATGGCACCATATGAAGCTCTCTATGGAAGAAGATGTCAGACACCATTGTGTTGGAATGACGACAGAGAAGCTAGTGTCTTAGGTCCAGACTTAGTGCAAGAAACTACTGAGAAGATAAAGGGGATTCGTCAGAAGATCCAGCCAGCACAAAGCCATCAAAAGAGCTATGCCAATAATAGACGTAGACACTTATAGTTTAGTGAGGGAGACCATGTCTTTCTTAAAGTAACCCCGACTACTGGAATAGGTAGAGCCCTTAAGACTAAAAAGCTTAACCCTCGATACATAGGACCTTTCCAAATACTTAAAAGAGTCGGTTTAGTAGCTTATCAAGTAGCCCTTCCTCCATATCTGCCAAACCTTCATGATGTTTTTCATGTCTTGCATCTTAAGAAATATATTCCCGACGAGAGTCACATTTTACAACCAGAGACAGTACAGTTATGAAATGATTTGACATATCAAGCATCACCAGTTCAGATCGTAGAAAGAAATGATAAGTAGCTAAGAGGCAAAACTGTTTGCTTAGTCAAAGTAGCTTGGGGACAAAGAGGAGAAGAAGAGCACACTTGTGAACTGGAAGATAAGATGAAAGCTGATTACTTGCATATATTCTCAGGTAACTGAAATTTTGAGGGCAAAATTTTCATTTAGGAGGGTAGAATGTAACAATCCCAGTTTTCGAGTACGCGGGATCTTTTCTAAAAGTACGGATTTCTCTGGAAGATCAGTAAGGGGAAAACCTTTGATATATCATCAAGTATCTCAATACTTATTGTCATTATGTCATCTTTAATCTAGAACCTTTTTGAGGCAAGCTTGTTAATGCAGTGATGAACCGGTTAGGAGTTTTGATTCAGTTTTTCGTAAATAGTCTCAGTTTGATGAACCGGACTCGATTCATGAGAGAAGAGAGATAATAGGATAATATTATCATTATATTAGTATTAGAAGCTTCTTGAATAATATTATTAGTGCAGCTTAGCACCAGCATTCTCTGATGACTTTAGCAATGCTAAGGCCTCATCATACATGTTCTATTCTCATAATAAATATGTTACTAGTGTCATTTATGCTAGTAGGTCAGAAAAGAATTTTTAGAGATGTTTTCACAAGTGTTCCGATACATCTAGTTTTAGTAGTTATACACCTGAGATATTTTAATATTATTTTAATCCACCTCCAATCCAACCAATCCCAACTCACCCTACACCCCCAAAACCCCCAAGGCGGGTTCATTTTCACTTTGTGGCCGAAATTTCCAAGAGAGAAAAAGAGAGAAAAGTTCATAGTTCCAAATCTTCAAAGCTTGATTCCACTAAACTAAAACTCCAATCAAAATTCCAATCCGACCAAAATGATCCTCTCTTCTTTCTCTACATGATCATATGACTTATCAAGGCTGGAATCAAGGTGATTTGGCTTCACCACTCTCTTTTGATTTGGTTTCAAGGAAACATGCTTAAAAATGTGTTTTCTTGAAGTTCTTCCTTAGGGATCATGCTTAACATGACTTGAGGGCCAAGAAACTTGAACTTCCAGTAGGTCTAAGGTTAGAAATCACTTCCTAACATGCTGAGTGATATTTGGTTAGTTGAGGGTTTTTGGATTTAAAGTTTTTCTTGATGTGATTTAGGTGGAAAAAGTGCTTAAGGACCACCTGAAAGTCTAACCAAATCAGGAGCATCAAAATCAGGTAGGATTTGACGAAATTAATCTTGATTGATTGTGTTGGAGTTGTGTGATTATGATATGGTTTGGCTGTGCTTGAAATTGATTGTTTATATGAGTGATTCTTGTTGAAATTTTGGTGAAAATTTGATGAAATTTGATGATATTCAAGCTATGAAACACGTTCTTGAGTGCAGCTGGAAAAATGAACCCTGATCCTTAAATTGGGATTCAATTTGTGTTAAAATCATGTAAAAAGATAGGGTTTTAGTGGCTGCAAATTTATTATGAGTTATGGTAAAAATCGGTTGTTGAAAAGACTGATAAACGAGTAAAAACAGAGAAAGAATCTGAAGAATTTATGAAGAACATGAAGAACACTTTGAGTGTGATGAAGAACAATGAAGAACAGGCTTTAGATCTTTAAAAGGGCAAATAAGCAAAATTTTTGGTGTTTAAGGGGTTATTTGGTAATTTCTGAAAGTTCGGGTGGTTAAAGTAGAAATATTAAAAGTTACGGGTGGTAAAAAGTGAATTTTAAAGGTTAAAAGTTAAAGTGGGGTAATTTTCGAAAATATATTAATAAAATAATAAATAATAATAAAATTTTAAATAATAATATTTAATTAAAAATAATAAAAAAATGCGAAAAAGGCAGTTTTCTGTAAAAGTTTTAGAAAGATAACTTTAAGCGCAGAATCTCATAATTACTTTCATAAAACACGTAGGGAGTGGTAAGAACATATTAGTGAGGCAAAGATAAAAGAAAGATAAAAAGTTGAAGAAAAGATAAAAATCGAAGAAAAATTCTGTAAAGTATTAATGACAGAAAAATAGACAGAGACTAGCGAACGAACTAGGGTAACATAGTTAGTCCTTGAATTACGACCAGGGTTAGGTATTGTATGAAAAGTTAAATTGTCTCAATATAGACTTAATGAACCTATACTTGGGATAGGCTAACTATTCATACCGAAATTTACATAAGCTTTAAATGCATACGTTAAGTAGAGAAATCAGAGCAGAATAAAGTAACATAGAGAACAGAGTAACTGATGAGCGGATAATTTATACGTTTTTTGGCATTGTTTTTAGTATGTTTTCAGTATGATTTAGTTAGTTTTTAGTATATTTTTATTACTTTTTAATTAAAAATCACATTTCTGGACTTTACTATGAGTTTGTGTGTTTTTCTGTGATTTCAGGTATTTTCTGGCTGAAATTGGGGGACCTGAGCAAAAATCAGATTCGAAGGTTGAAAAAGGACTGCAGATGCCGTTGGATTCTGACCTCCCTGCACTCAAAGTGGATTTTCTAGAGCTACAGAACTCCAAATGACGCACTTTCAATTGCGTTGGAAAGTAGACATCCAGGGCTTTCCAGCAATATATAATAGTTTATAGTTTGAATAAGGATTGACAAAAGCGGTAAATTACATGGGTAAACCCAATGGAAACACTTATAATCCCTCATGGAGAAATCACCCAAATCTCTCATGGATGGATCAACAAAAGCCTCAACAAGGCTTTAACAATGGTGGAAGAAACAGATTTAGCAATAGCAAGCCTTTTCCATCATCAACTCAGCAAAAGACAGAGAGTTCTGAGCAGGATCCATCTAGCTTAGTGTAACAACCCTGATTTTCGAGTACATGAGATCTTTTCTGAAAGTACGGGTTTCTCCAGAAGATCAGTAAAGGGAACACCTCTGTTATATCATCAAGCATCTCAATCCTCATTATCATTATGTCATCCTTAAGCTAGAACCTCCTCTGAGGCAAGCTTGATAATGCAATCGGGAAGAACCTAGTTTTTGAACCGTATCACTTGGCAGTTTTGATTTTGATTTTCGTAAATAGTCTCTGTTTGACAAACCGGACTCGATTCATGAGAGGAGAGAGATAATAGTATAATATTATCATTATATTAGTATTATAACATGCTTGAATGATATTATAAGGTTACCTGGTCTGTTTTTGTTAAAAACAGAAAATCGGTTTAACCGGGTTTACGGTTTACTGGTGCAGCTTAGCACCAACACTCTCTGATGAATTTAGCAATGCTAAGGCCTCATCATACATGCTCTATTCTCATAATAAATATGTTACTAGTGTCATTTATGCTAGTAGCTCAGAAAATAATTTTTAGAGATATTTTTAAGAGTATTCCGATACACCTAGTTTTAGTAGTTGTACACCAGAGATATTTTAATATTATTTTAATCCACCTCCAAGCCAACCAATCACAACTCACCTTACACCCCCAAGACCTCCAAGGCTGTCTCATTTCATCATTTTGGCCGAAAATAACAAGAGAGAAAAGAGAGAAACTTTCATGAACACTTAATCTTCAAAGCTTGATTTCTTCTGAACTAAAACTCAAATCAAAACTCCGTTTTCACCAAAATGATCATCTCTTCTTCCTCTACATAACCATGTGATTTATCAAGGAAGGAAATAAGGTGAGATGGCTGTCTCCCTCCCATTTCAATTCGGTTTTCAAGGAAAACCATGCAAAACATGTGTTTTCTTGATGTTCTTCCTTAGGAATCATGCTTAACTTGACTTGAGGGCCAAGAAATGTGAATTTCCAGCAAGTCTAAGGTGAGATATCTCTTCCTAACATACTGAGTGAGATTTGGTCAGTTGAGAGTTTTTGGATTTAAAGTTGTTCTTGATGTGATTTAGGAGGAAAAAGTGCTTAAGGACCACCTGAAAGTTTAACCGAATTAGGAGCAACAAAACCAGGTAGGGATTGACGAATTTAATCTTGATTGATTGTGTTTGAGTTGTGTGATTATGATATGTTTTGGCTGTGCTTGAAATTGATTGTTTGTATGAGTAATTCTTGTTGAAATTTTGGTGAAAATTTGATGAAATTTGATGAAATTCAAGCTATGAATGTGTGTTCTTGTGGCTGCTGGAAAATGAAACCCTAGAGCTTAAATTGAGTTTAAATTTGTGTTAAAATCATGTAGAAAAGATGGGGTTTTAGTGGCTGGAAATTTATTTTGAATTATGGTAAAAATCGGTTGCTGAAAAGACTGAAAAACGGGTAAAAACAGAGAAAGAATCTGAAGAATTTATGAAGAACATGAAGAACACTTTGAGTGTGATGAAGAACAATGAAGAACACCTTTTTGATTCATAAAAGGGCAAGGAAGTAATTAATTTGGTGTTTGAGGGGTTATATGGTAATTTCTGAAAGTTAGGGTGGTAAAAGTAGAAATATTAAAAGTTACGGGTGGTAAAAAGTGAATTTTAAAGGTTAAAGGTTAAAGTAAAGTTAATTTTCGAAAATTTAATAATAAAATAATAAATAATAATAAAATATTAAATAATAATATTTAATTAAAAATAATATTTTAATAAAAATAATAAAATAATGCGGAAAAGGCAGTTTTCTGTAAAAGCTTTAGAAAGACAACTTTAAGCGCAGAATCTCATAATTACCTTCATAAAACACTTAGGGAGGGGTAAGAACATATTAGTGAGGCAAAGATAAAAGAAAGATAAAAAGTTGAAGAAAAGATAAAAACTAAAGAAAAGTCTGTAAGGTTTTAATAACAGAAAAACAGACAGAAATTAGTGAACGAACTAGGGCAACATAGTTAGTCCTTGAGTTGCGACTAGGGTTAGGTATTATATGAAAAGTTAAACTGTTTCAGTATAGACTTAATGAACCTATACTTGGGACAGGCGAACTATTCATACTGAAATTTACATAAACTTTAAATACATACATTAAGCAGAGAAATCAGAGCAGAGTAGAGAAACACAGAAAACAGAGTAACCAGAGTAAGGTAAAGAGATAAAGAGAAAAAAAGTAATATAGATACAGATGAAAAGAGTAATCAGAGAAGAGAAAAGAGATACAGAGAATAGAGTAATTAAAATAGAGTAAAGAGATATAGAGAAAAGAGAAACCAGAACAGAGTAAAGAGATATAAAGAGAAGAGTAATATAATAAAGAGATATTTATATATATTAGTTGCTTGATGCAACCCAGAGCTATATTTATATATATATTAGTTGCTTGATGCAACCCAGAGCTATATTTGTATATATATATTAGTTGCTTGATGCAACCCAGAGCTATATTTAATATATATTAGTTGCTTAATGCAACCCAGAGCTTCTGTAGGGAAACTAAGTTACCTACAGCTATTTTCCGCTTCCCCAGAGCAGAGCAGAGTATATATATATTTTCCTGTAGTAAGCAGAGGCTGTCTCAAATGAGCGGCTATTATTATATGCGCATTTATTTAGGAACGGAAAATCGTATTCGGGAAATCGGGATTACTCGTGACCGGGTAAATGTCGGGATTGCGGGCAGCCAACCGACACATGAGCTCATGGCTTGCGCTAGGGCTAGACATGCATCATTCTTGTCTGCGCATCATTCTCTGTTGCATTCCTTTCTGTGTGTGATCTACTTCTTTATGTTTGTCTGCTCGTATGCTATTTCTGTGTTTTATTTTCTTGTATTCTTTTGTTTGTGTTCTACTTTTTGTTGTCTCTACTTTCTCTTTCTATCTTTATCTTCTATTTACTGCTTCGCTATATTATGTTACTTGTCTACTAATCGACCCCAAATAAATGAACATAACTAATAACCCCGACCCTACTAAGAACTCCCAAGTTCTTACCCCTTCTCTCTCCCTTCCCCCTTCAGATGGAAGTAAGAGTACCTCACCATAGTTTGCTGATGACCATTCGCAAGAAGAGGATTCTGCTCTAGATAGTCTTCTGAGTCTAGGGTGAGTATTGTTCTCTGTTTATATGTATATACTGTGAGACCAGCCAACGTCTGCACCCCGTTCGTATGCGTACTTTAACCTAAATCCTGTGTATGAGATTCCTATTGTGTGGCTACTTCATGAGGCACCAGAGAGACGTCCTGTGGAAGAGTCTGATCGTGCAGAGGAGTAGCAGATGATGTTCTATCTTTTGATGACGTTCCACTTGACTTGAGTTTTGAAGACCTAAGAACGTACTTTCCCTCGCTTTAGTAGTTTAGAGGGACTAGGTGAGTATAGGGTCTAGGCTAGCCTGGGTGCCAGCTTAGGGACTTCTTAAACAGGTCAGGACCTGGGAAGTTGTATGTATGTATATGTATATAGTTATTATCTAGCTATATTTAAGGGTGTTCTAACTAAAGGTCTATACTCTAACAAAGGCTGGATCACTAAATGTTGCTCGCTACTTGTGATGTATTTATGTGTGGTTGTTTATAACTGTTTTATCTGTTATTACTTGTGAATTGATTATGAGTGATTCCGCCTATTAATCCAAACGTTTTCAAAAAAAAAAAACCTCGCAAATTAACTACGCTTTTAACAACGAATCAGGCTCATATGATAAATAATAGATAATAATTAGGAAGACAAATTGGTAGCGCTCAGTTTCCGGTATGATCTAGACATATTGAAAATTGGGTCGTTACACTTAGCAAACATAGTCTCTAATCTATCTAAGGCCACTTTAAGTTTCATGAATGAAACAAGGTCCTCCATTAGAAATTCGGAGGCACAAGTGGGCCAGCTGAGTAAGAAGATCACTGAAACCCCTCCTAGTGCTCTCCCAAGCAATACAGAAGAAAATCCAAAAGGAGAGTGCAAGGCCATTGATATAACCATCATGGCCGAATCCAAGGAGGAAGGGGAGGACGTGAATCCCAAGGAGGAAGACCTCTTGGGACGTTCAATGATCAATAAGGAGTTTCCCTCTGAGGAACCAAAGGAATCTGAGACACATCTAGAGACCATAGATATTCCATTGAACCTCCTTATGCCCTTCATGAGCTCTGATGAGTATTCTTCTTCTGAAGAGAATGAGGAAGTTACTGAAGAGTAAGTTGCCAAGTTCCTTGGTGCAATCATGAAGCTGAATGCCAAATTATTTGGTAATGAGACTTGGGAAGATGAACCTCCCTTGCTCACCAATAAACTAAGTGATCTAGATCAACTGACATTGTCTCAGAAGAAACAGGATCCTGGAAAGTTCTTAATACCTTGTACCATAGGCACCATGACCTTTGAGAAGGCTCTATGTGACCTTGGGTTAGGGATAAACCTCATGCCCCTCTCTGTAATGGAGAAACTGGGAATCTTTGAGGTGCAAGCTGCCAGAATCTCATTAGAGATGGCAGACAATTCCAGAAAACAGGCTTATGGTCAAGTAGAGGACATGTTAGTAAAGGATGAAGGCCTTTACATCCCTGCTGATTTCATAATCCTAGATACTGGAAAGGATGAGGATGAATCCATCATCCTTGGAAGACCCTTCCTAGCCATAGCAAGAGCTGTGATTGATGTGGACAGAGGAGAATTGATCCTTCAACTAAATAAGGACAGCCTTGTGTTTAAAACTCAAGGATCTCTTTCTGTAACCATGGAGAGAAAGCATGAAAAGCTTCTCTCACTGCAGAGTCAACCAGAGCCCCCACAGTCAAACTCTAAGTTTGATGTTGGGAGGCCACAACCAAACTCTAAGTTTGGTGTTGAACTCCCATATCCAAACTCTAAGTTTGGTGTTGGGAAGTCTCAACAATGCTCTGAACATCTGTGAGGCTCCATGAGAGCTCACTGTCAAGCTATTGACATTAAAGAAGCGCTTGTTGGGAGGCAACCCAGTTTTTATTTATCTAATTTTATTTTCATTCTTATTGTTCTTTCATGTTTTATTAGGTTCATGATCATGTGAAGTCACAAAATAAATATAAAAATTAAAAACATAATCAAAAACAGCAGAAGAAAAATCACACACTGGAGGAAGGACTTACTGGCGTTCAACACTAGAACAGAGCATGGATCTGGCGTTTAACGCCAGAGACAAGCAACATCCTGGCGTTTAGACGCCAGGAATGCACCCTGAGGAAAGCTGGCGCTAAACGCCAGAAACAAGCATAGAACTGGCGTTCAACGCCAGAAACATGCTGCATCTGGGCGTTGAACGCCCAGAACAAGCATCAATTCAGCGTTTAAACGCCAGAATTGCATGCAAAGGTGTTTTACATGCCTAATTGGTGCAGGGATGTAAATCCTTGACACCTCAGGATCTATGAACCCCACAGGATCATCTCAGCATCTGTGGACTCCACAGGATCCCCACATACCTCCACTCACCTTACCTCCTCATAATCCTATATCACCCTTTCCCAAGAACCCTTCACCAATCACCTCCAATTCCCCTCCAAAACCATCATACACCCACCTACACCCACCCACTCAAAATTCAAACCATCACTCCCTCCTTTTCACACATCATAACCACCTTAAACCCCCAGTGGCCGAACCCTTCCCACACCTTCATCTCCTCCATCTCTTCTTCTTCTCATCCTTCCTTTCTTCTTTTGCTCGAGGATGAGCAAACATTCTAAGTTTGGTGTGGAAAAAGCATTGTTTTTTTTTGTTTTTCCATAACCATTGATGGCACCTAAGGCCAGAGAAACCTCTAGAAAGAAGAAATGGAAGACAAAAGCTTCCACCTCCGAGTCATAGGAGATAGAGAGATTCATCTCAAGGGTCTATAGCTCAGTGGTAGAACATTTAATTGCAAATCAAGAGATCCCTGAGATATCTCAGGGGATACATTTTCCTCCATACAATTATTGGGAGCAACTAAGGGTGGAACATCAAGAGCACTCCATCATCCTTCATGAAATTAGAGAAGATCAAAGAGCAATGAGGGAGGAGCAACAAAGACAAGGAAGAGACATAGAAGAGCTCAAGGACATCATTGGTTCCTCAAGAAGGAAACGCCAGCATCACTAAGGTGGACTCATTCCTTGTTCTTAAATTTTCTGTTTTTCGTTTTCTTATGTTAAATGTTTATCTATGTTTGTGTCTTTATTACATGATCATTAGTGTCTAAGTGTCTATGCCTTAAAGTAGTGAATATGAATTCATCACCTCTCTTAAATGAAAAATGTTTTTAATTCAAAAGAACAAGAAGTACATGAGTTTTGAATTTATCCTTGAACTTAGTTTAATTATATTGATGTGGTGACAATACTTTTTGTTTTCTGAATGAATGCTTGAACAGTGCATATGTCTCTTGAAGTTGTTGTTTAAGAATGTTAAATATGTTGGCTCTTGAAAGAATGATGAACAGGAGAAATGTTATTTGATAATTTGAAAAATCATAAGAATGATTCTTGAAGCAAGAAAAAGCAGTGAATACAAAAGCTTGCAAAAAAAAATGCGAAAAAAATAATAGAAAGAAAAAGAGAAAGCAAGCAGAAAAAGCCAAAAGCTCTTAAAACCAAAAAGCAAGAGCAAAAAGCCAATAAACCTTAAAACCAAAAGGCAAGGGTAAATAAAAAGGATCCCAAGGCTTTGAGCATCAGTGGATAGGAGGGCCTAAAGGAATAAAATCCTGGCCTAAGCGGCTAAACCAAGCTGTCCCTAACCATGTGCTTGTGGCGTGAAGGTGTCAAGTGAAGACTTGAGACTGAGCGGTTAAAGTCAAGGTCCAAAGCAAAAGAAGAGTGTGCTTAAGAACCCTGGACACCTCTAATTGGGGACTTTAGCAAAGCTGAGTCACAATCTGAAAAGGTTCACCCAATTATGTGTCTGTGGCATTTATGTATCTGGTGGTAATACTGGAAAACAAAGTGCTTAGGGCCACGACCAAGACTCATAAAGTAGCTGAGTTCAAGAATCAACGTACTGAACTAGGAGAATCAATAACACTATCTAAACTCTGAGTTCCTATAGATGCCAATCATTCTGAACTTCAATAGATAAAGTGAGATGCCAAAACTATTCAAGAGGCAAAAAGCTACAAGTCCCGCTCATCTGATTAGAGCTTTCATTGATATTTTGGAATTTATAGTATATTCTCTTCTTTTTATCCTATTTAATTTTCAGATGCTTGGGGACAAGCAACAATTTAAGTTTGGTGTTGTGATGAGCGGATAATTTATACGCTTTTTGGCATTATTTTTAGTATGTTTTCAGTATGATTTAGTTAGTTTTTAGTATATTTTTATTACTTTTTAATTAAAAATCACATTTCTGGACTTTACTATGAGTTTGTGTGTTTTTCTGTGATTTCAGGTATTTTCTGGCTGAAATTGAGGGATCTGAGCAAAAATCAGATTTAGAGGTTGAAAAAGGACTGCAGATGCTGTTGGATTCTGACCTCCCTGCACTCAAAGTGGATTTTCTGGAGCTACAAAACTTCAAATGGCGCGCTTCCAATTGCGTTAGAAAGTAGACATCTAGGGCTTTCCAGAAATATATAATAATCCATACTTTGAATTAGGATTGACGACGTAAACCGGCGTTCAACGCCAGTTCCATGCTGCAGTCTGGCGTCCAGCGCTAGAAACAAGTTGCAAAGCGGAGTTCAATGCCAGAAACACGTTACAAACTGGCGTTCAACTCCAAGAATGACCTCTCCACGTGTAAACTTCAAGCTCAGCCTAAGCACACACCAAGTGGGCCCCGGAAGTGGATTTCTACATCATTTACTCAATTCTGTAAACCCTAGTAACTAGTTTAGTATAAATAGGACTTTTTACTATTGTATTTAGATCTTATGATTTTTTAGTTCAATTTTGGATCATATTGATCACGTTGGGGGGCTGGCCATTCGGCAATGCCTGAACCTTCATCACTTATGTATTTTTAACGGTAGAGTTTCTGCACTCCATAGATTAAGGTGTGGAGCTCTGTTGTTCCTCATGATTTAATGCAAAGTACTACTGTTTTTCTATTCAATTCAACTTATTCCGCTTCTAAGATATCCATTCGCACCCAAGAACATGATGAATGTGATGATTATGTGACGCTCATCATCATTCTCACTTATGAACGCGTGCCTGACAAACACTTCCGTTCTACATGCAAACAAGCTAGAATGAGTATCTCTTAGATATCTAATATAGAGGACCGAGTCTGAGATATTAGAATCTTCATGGTATAAGTTAGAACCCATGGATGGCCATTTCTGTGATCCGAAAAGTCTAAACCTTGTCTGTGGTATTCCGAGTAAGATCTGGGAAGGGATGGTTGTGACGAACTTCAAACTCGCGAGTGCTGGGCGTAGTGACAGACGCAAAAGGAGGGTGAATCCTATTCCAGTATGATTGAGAACCTCCAGATGATTAGTCGTGCCGTGACAGAGCATTTGGTCCTTTTTCACAGAGAGGATGGGATGTAGCCATTGACAACGGTGATGCCTTACAGAAAGCTTGCCTTAGAAAGGAGTAGGAATGATTGGATGAAGATAGTAGGAAAGCAGAGGTTCAGAGGAACGAAAGCATCTCTATACGGTTATCTGAAATTCTCACCAATGATTTACATAAGTATTTCTATCTTTATTTTCTGTTTATTTATTATTATTATTTGAAAACTCCATAACCATTTGATATCCGCCTGACTGAGATTTACAAGATGACCATAGCTTGCTTCATACCAACAATCTCCGTGGGATCGACCCTTACTCACGTAACGATTTATTACTTGGACGACCCAGTGCACTTGCTGGTTAGTTGTATCGAAGTTGTGAATGAAAAACGATTTATTAAGATGTGCGTACTGAGTTTTTGGTGCCGTTGCCTGAGATCACAATTTCGTGCACCAGTGACCATAGTAAAGTAAAGAGATAAAGAGAAAAAGAGTAATCAGAGAAAAGTAAAGAGATACAGAGAATAGAGTAACCAGAGTAGAGTAAAGAGATACAGAGAAAAGAGAAACCAGAACAGAGTAAAGAGATACAAAGAGAAAAGAGTAATATGATAAAGAGAAATGGTTTGAGCCAAGTTATTGTAAAAGTGAAAGATGTAAAGTTTGTATAGTATGATTGAACAGAGAAAGAAAGAGGTACTGCATAAGAATGTGAAAGTGATGATGAATAATGAGAATGATAATGAATGATGGTAATGAGAATGATTATGTGATGATCTTCTGCGTGAAGGCAGTCAGATAGATAGTAGTACGACCACAGAGCATTTTCTAGTGCTACACAGCTATTGAGAGCTATACCTGCAACTGATAACCTGGGATCACTTGCAGAGGATATTAACGCATACACAGCTAGAATGTCACACCTGTAACGCAAGGATTGCTTACAGAGAATATGATTTCATACACGGCTGGAATGCCGCCACCTGTAAGGCAGAGTCTACTAACAGAGGATATGACGCATACGTCGGTTAATGAGAACTGTACCTATGCTAACTAGAAAACCATAACCATTTCAGCTGCTTCGGGTTACGTCGGGAGTAGGTAGAAACCGACAAATAAGCTCATTACCTGCACTAGGGCTAGACATGCATCATACTTGGTTGCGCATTTACTCTGCTATGGTTGTTGTTTGAATGTATGCTTTCTTTGTTTGTATTGTATTCACTATGTCTGTGTTTTATTTTCTTGTATTCTTTTGTTTGTATTTTGCTTTCTATTTTTTCTGTTTTCTCTAGTTATCTGTTTCTTCTATTTACTACTTCCCGGTATTCTGCTATTTATATGCTAAACAACACGGAATTAATGAACTTAACTAATTACCCCGACCCTACTAAGAACTCCCCAGTTCTTACCCTCTTCTCTTTCCTCCCCCATCATATGGAAACGGGCGTGATATTCTATGAAGTCGAAGACCTATACATTTACGAGGATCCAGTGTACTATGGTTACTACATTTTGAGTGCGAAGCCTCGTATGAGACGTTACGCGTTACAAAACCGTCCCTTCCAACATCCTCTGTCTAGTGTGAATTTTGACCCCAATGCTCCTTACTACTTTCCCTTATCCTGGTTTCATCCTGACGCACATGGACATCCTTTTCCTGATGATCCTGGACACCCTATACCAGCTCAACCTTTGAATGAGGTGGAACCTGAGCCTATCATTCCTAATGACCCCGAGTTAGCTGGTGACTACGTACCTGTGATACCACCAGAGTGGGATTTTCCCCCTGAGCCGATCCCTGACTTTTCACAGCCTGATGAGCTGGCACTACCGGACGACGGGGTAGCTCCTATTTATGCGAACGGACCTGTGCTCGCGAACGGATCTGTGCTTGCGAATGGTTTTGTACATAGTGACAACAGTGTTTTTGGTGGATCTGAGGGTATAGTTGTAGCTGCGGATGATGATGAGGAGGAGGATCCTGAGATAGAGATAGAGCAGGATGAGGAGATGGTCGAGCCTCGCGGCGATTCTCCAAGCGGCCACGTGTAGATATAGTTTGATAGCAGAAGGGGCATTCTTTTGATGACGCTCTAGTCTGACATTATCTGTTAGTTAGTCTCTCACTTGTGTTAGTACACCCGAGAGCTAGGAGTTATATAGTGGTTAGGCTAGCCTGGGCGACAGTTTAGTGGCTTTTTGTTTGGGCCAGGCCCTGGGAGTGTCGTATATATATTAACTAGGCAGGATGACGTGGACGTAGATTGACTTGATCTTTTGTGAACACTACATGTTTTGTTATAGTTTACATGATGTATATTATCAGCTGTGTTTCAATGTTTCTTTATGCTTCCTTATTATTTCTATCAGTGTGTGCTTATTTATTTTACTCCCTCTCTCGCAACGATATAAGTTAAAAAAAAGTTACTCATAAAACTGGCATCACTTTAACAAGGAACAGGCTCATATATTAAATAATAGTTAATAATTAGGAGGTATTAGTTAGTAGCACTTAGCTTCTTGTATGACCATGGCATACTGGGAGTTGGGTCGTTACAGTGCCTGCCCCAGATGATGAAGACGAGGGTCCTCCTCCTATGCCACCAGGCAAGGCTTCCGCAGCTTCAACTACTACAGTTCCTTCTCCCGAGGTGGTTCCTCCTGGGCCCGAGCCGGATCTGGACATACTGAATGGCCCAGATAGAGTTGTCAATGCCACCCCGATCTCAACCAGGCCTCCTTCTCCCAACGATGTAGCTACTGATGCAACTTTGGATCCTTTATGATTCCTTATTGTGCCTTTGTTTTGGCTATGTATTTGTCTAGTCCGACCTATGGACTTTTGCAGAACTTGTGTTGATGTAAGTTTTTGTGGATGACCTCTGACATTTTAGTTGCTTCTTAGCAACTTTTGTTTAAAAATAACACTCCAAACTCTTGGGCTGCCGTTTAGGCAATCTTTGAGTCTTTTAATGTTTTATATTTGATTTGTGTTGATATGCTTATCTTTGATTTGTCTTTAAGTCTTTTAAGTAGTGTTCCAATAGGGAATCCTTTTATTGTTTGTTTGGATGACCTTTTAGCCTTCTTCTGGCTTGTGCCTTTGCTTTTTAGGTAACATCCTTTGTTAGGACTTGCACCTTTTAGCTGAGCATTTGGATCTTATAGGTTTCTCGACCTTTTAGACCTTTATTGTTCACTTTGTTGAGGTCGTATTTGTCCCTTTGGGTTACGCTGTTTTGGGTACCAACCTGTTTGTCATTACTGTTCGGGCTTTTTTAGTCATATTCCAACAACTTTTTAGGTAGTGTTCCGATGGGGAACCTTTTCTTTATAGTTTGTTTGGAAGACTTTTTAGCACCGTTTTGACTTGTGTTTTTGCTTTTTAAGTAGTGTCTTTTTTTTCAAGACTTGTACCTTTCAGCAAAGCACTTCTAGCCTTGGTTTTTTAACCTTTCTTTGGCCTTTGCAAGATGTTTTTGTCCTTTTTTAGTGATCCTTTCATGTTGGTCTGACTTCTCCGTCGGGCCTTCTCGAGTTATTTTTAGTAATCCCATTTTTAGTCAGACCTCGTTAGGTGCTTTATATGGGTTACTTTTTATAGCTTCTTGCATTAATCCGAGCTTTATTGCTTGACCTTGCCAACCTCTTTATGATCGGTCGATCAATTTTTCTTTTAAGCGTAAATTAATGCGTCTTGGCAGGAAACTTTTTAGGGAACTGATATCTTTCATTCAAATAATAATAAGGGATGGAAATATAAATAAGAATGTATACATGTGAGTGCTTACCCTTCTAGGTCAGACATTTTTTTAGGTCTCGGTCTGGCGCCTCATTAAAAAACCTTTTTAGGAAAAAGAGTACGCCTTGACCTAAGACCTTTACTAGCTATAGTACCTTCTTAGGTTACAGGCATGCCATGACCTTGGTAGCTCTCGCCCTTCGAGATCGGACACCTTATAGTAACCTTTTCCCAGTACTTCTGCAACTCGGTATGGTCCTTTCCAGTTGGCTGCTAGCTTCCCTTCTCCTGATCGACCTGCTCCGATGTAATTTTAGATTAAGATGAGATCGTTGGTGGCGAAACTTCGTTGGACTACCTTCTAATTATACCTTAAAGCCATTCGATGCTTTAGCGCTTCCTCTCTAATCCGAGCTCTTTCTTGGACTTCTGGAAGTAGGTCGAGCTCTTCCCATTATGTTTGGGAGTTGATGTCTTTGTTGTAGAGGATCACTCTGGGGGATCCTTCTTCTATTTCTACGGGAATCATTGCCTCCATTCCGTAAGCAAGTCGAAAGGGTAATTCTCCAGTAGTGGAATGTGGTGTTGTCCAATATGCCCATAGGACTTGTGGGAGCTCTTCAGCCCAAGCTCCCTTTGTGTCCTGTAGCCTCCGTTTTAATCCGACCAATATGACTTTGTTGGCGACTTTGGCCTATCCGTTGGCCTGTGGGTGTTCTACATAGGTTAATTGGTGCTTTATTTTTAGGTCAGCTACCAAGTTCCTAAAACCCGTGTCGGTGAATTGAGTACCATTATCTGTGGTGATGGAGCATGGAACCCCAAACCTTTTGATAATGTTTCTGTATAGAAATTTCTGACTTCTTTGGGCGGTGGCAGTAGCTAATGGCTTTGCCTCATTCCATTTTGTGAAATAGCCTATACCTACAATGAGAAACTTGACTTGTCCTGACCCTTGGGGGAAGGGTCCGAGGAGGTCGAGCCCCCACTTAGCAAATGGCCAGGGTGAAGTAACACAGATGAGCTCCTCAGGTGGAGCTATATGGAAGTTAGCGTACTTTTGACATGGTCTTGATGAACTCTATCGCTTTCTTTTGCAAGGTCGGCCAGAAAAAACCAGCTCGGAGTACCTTTTTTGAAAGAGCTCGTGCTCCAAGGTTGTTACCGCACATGCCATTGTGAAGTTCCTCCAAGAATTCCCTTGTTGCGGAGGTCGAGATGCATTTTGGGCGGGATGTCGAGATCCCTCTCTTATATAAGATATTGTTTACTATGGTGTAGTACTGTGCTTCCCGTACTAGCCTTTTTGCCTCCTTTTTATCTATGGGTAATTGATTATAGGAGTCATCCATCGTTGATCCTAACCTGATATGGTTAGAACCTTTTCTTCCTCCGAGATTGATTGACTTTGTAGTGTTTCTTGGATGAGGCTTCTATTATTGCCCCCTGGTTTAGTGATGGCTAGTTTCGAAAGTGCATCAGCTCAGAGATTCTGTTCCCAAGGTATATGTCGGACCTCATATCCCCCGAATTGTCCGAGATGTTCTCTGATTTTGTCCAAGTTTTTTTTCATGGTGGGATCCTTAGCTTGATAGCTCCCTTCTATTTGTGAGGTGATTACTTGTGAGTCACTGAAGACGGTAAGCTCCTGAACTCCCACCTCCCTAGCCAACCTCAAATCGGCCAATAGTGCCTCATATACAGCTTGATTATTTGAGGTAGGGAATTCGAACTTCAATAAGAGCTCGATTTGGGTTCCCTGAACATTCTTTATAATTACACATCTGCGCCACTCCCAGTTTTGTTCGAGGATCCATCTACGTAGAGATTCCATTTTATGGGGGTACCCGGGGTGTCAGTGTACTCGGCAATGAAGTCGGCCAGATATTGTGACTTAATAGCTGCCTGAGCTTCGTATTTGAGGTCAAATTCGGATAACTTGACTGCCCATTATAGGATTCTTCCCGCTAGATCTGTTTACTGTAAGATACTTTTTATGGGCTGGTTAGTTCGTACTCTGATAGTGTGAGCTTGCAAGTATGGGCGGAGTCATCGAGAAGTGAGTATAAGGGCGTAGGCAAACTTTTCTATCTTTTGATAGTTTAGTTCAGCCCCTTGTAGAGCCTTACTGATGAAGTAAATGGGATGTTGCCCACTTTCATCTTCTCTGACTAGTGCGGAAGCTATTGCTTGACTTCCTACGGCGAGATATAATATGATTTCCTCGCCTTCCCGTGATCGCGTAAGGATGGGTGGTTGTCCCAAAAATTTCTTGAAATCCTGGAAGGCTTGTTCACACTATGGGGTCCAATTGAACCTTTTTCCCTTCCTTAATGCTGCGTAGAAGGGGAGAGATCTTAAAGCTGATCCAGCTAAGAATCTGGATAAGGCTACCAATCTTCCTTTGAGTTGTTGTACCCATTTGACGCAGATCGGAATTTTTATGTTGAGTATAGCATGGCATTTATCAGGGTTTGCCTCAATTCCTCTCTAGGTGAGCATGAAGCCCAAGAATTTGCCAGCTTCTACCGCGAAGGTGCACTTTGCGGGGTTGCATCATATCCCATGCTTTCTTATGATGTAGAACACTTTGGTAAGGTCAGATAACAATGATTCCTCATTTTGTGTTTTACCAGCATTTCGTCTACATAAACCTCCATTAGCTTTCCGATGTGATGGGCAAAAATTTTATTCATCAATCTCTGGTACATAGCTCCTACCTTTTTCAGTCCGAAAGGCATGACTATATAGCAGTAATTCAGTCTTGGGGCTAGCTGATGAGCGGATAATTTATACGCTTTTTAGCATGGTTTTTAGGTATTTTTTAATATGTTTTAGTCACTTTTTATCATATTTTTATTAGTTTTTAAATAAAAATTACATTTCTGGACTTTACTATGAGTTTGTGTATTTTTCTGTAATTTCAGGTATTTTCTGGCTGAAATTGAGGGAGCTGAGCAAAAATCTGATTCAGGCTGAAAAAGGACTGCTGATGCTGTTGGATTCTGACCTCTCTGCACTCGGAATGGATTTTTTGGAGCTACAAGAGTCCAATTGGAGCGCTCCCAATTGCGTTGAAAAGTCGACATCCAGGGCTTTCCAGTAATATATAATAGTCCATACTTTGCTCAAGGATAAATGATGTAAACTGGCGTTCAACGCTAGTTCCATGTTGCAGTCTTGCGTTAAATGCCAGAAACAGGTTACAAGTTGGAGTTAAACGCCCAAAACAGGCTACAACCTGGCATTTAACTCCAAAAACAGCCTAAGCACGTGTAAAGGTTAAGTCTCAGCCCTAGCACACACCAAGTGGGCTCCAGAAGTGGATTTCTACACTATCTATCATAGTTTACTCATTCTCTGCAAACCTAGATTACTAGCTTACTATTTAAACAACTTTTAGAGGATTATTTTGTACCTCATGACATTTTTAGATTTGAACTTTGTACTCTTTGATGGCATGAGTCTCTAAACTACATTGTTGGGGGTGAGGAGCTCTGCTGTGTCTCGATAAATTAATGCAATTATTTCTGTTTTCTATTCAAACACACTTGTTTCTATCTAAGATTTTCATTCGCACTTCAATATGATGGATGTGATGATCCGTGACACTCATCACCATTCTAAACCTATGAACGCGTGCCTGAAAACCACCTCCGTTCTACCTTCGATTGAATGGGTATCTCTTGGATTCCTTAATCAGAATCTTCGTGGTATAAGCTAGAATCCATTGGCAGCATTCTTGAGAATCCGGAAAGTCTAAACCTTGTCTGTGGTATTCTGAGTACGATTCAGGGATTGAATGACTGTGACGAGCTTCAAACTCACAAGGGTTGGGCATAGTGACAGACGCAAAAGGATCAATGGATCCTATTCCAGCATGAGTGAGAACCGACAGATGATTAGTCATGCGGTGACAGCGCACCTGGACCATTTTCACTAAGAGGATGGACGGTAGCCATTAACAACGATGATCCACCAACACACAGCTTGCCATAGGAGGAACCTTGCGTGCGTGAAGAAGAAGACAGGGGGAAAGCAGAGATTCAGAAGACAAAGCATCTCCAAAACTCCAACATATTCTTCATTACTGCATAACAAGTAATTATTTCATGCTCTTTTATTTTTTGCAATTCAAACTGATAATCATAATTAATCTCCTGACTAAGATTTACAAGGTAACCATAGATTGCTTCAAGCCAACAATCTCCGTGGGATCGACCCTTACTCACGTAAGGTATTACTTCGACGACCCAGTGCACTTGCTGGTTAGTTGTGAGAAACTGTGAAAAGTGTGAATCACAATTTCATGCACCAAGTTTTTGGCGCCGTTGTCGGGGATTGTTCGAGTTTGAACAACTGACGGTTTATTTTGTTGCTTAGATTAGGAAATTTTTTTTTTTTGGTTTAGAGTCTTCTATTATTGTTTTTGGTTGAAATTTTTTTTTATCCTTATTTTCTCTTTTTAAATTTTTCGAAAATTTTAAAAACTTATAATTGAGTTTTTTGTTTGAGTTTAGTTTCATATTTTAAGTTTGGTGTCAATTGCATGTTTTTATTTTCTTTTTAATTTTCGAATTTGTGTTCATTGTTCTTTCTTAATCTTAAAGTTGTTCTTGTTTATTTTCCTTGTTTGATCTTTAGTTTCTCTTGTTTTGTGATTTTTCTTGTTTTTCTTGTGCATTTTCGAATTATTAGTATCCAAAAAAAAATTTAATTAAAAAAATCTTTATTTATTAAATATCTTATTAAAACACGTTAAATTTATAGCTCAATTAGTTAGAGCGTTGTGCTTATGTTCTTGGTAATTGGCTATCTTCTTTTTAAAAAATTTTTCAAAAATAATTTTTCTTTGAATAAATCTTGTGCCAAACTTTAAGTTTGGTGTTTTCTTGTTGATTTTTCTTTAGTTTTCGAAAATTTTATTTTGGTTTTCTAAAAATTTTAAGTTTGGTGTTCTAACTTCATGTTCTTGTTGTTCTTGTGAGTCTTCAAAGTGTTCTTGAGTCTTCCTTGTGTTTTGATCTTAAAATTTTTAAGTTTGGTGTTCCTTGGTGTTTCCCTCCAAAATTTTCGAAAATAAGGAGCATTAGATCTAAAAATTTTAAGTTTTGTGTCTTTTTATTATTTTTCTCTTTCCTCATTGAATTCAAAAATATCTTTTTCCTTTATTTTAATTGATTTTTCAAATTTTCCTTTTAAAAATTTAGATTTTATTTTAAAATTTTTTATTTTATCTTATCTTAGTTTTAAAATTCCAAAATTCAAAATTCAAATTTCAAAATTCAAATTTCAAAATTCAAATTTCAAAATTTAAAATTTAAAATTTGATTTTCAAATTTCAATTTTCAAATCTCTTCAAAATTTAAATCTTTTTCAAATCCTTATCTTAATATTGTTGACTTTTTCGAAAATTCAAATTTCAATTTTCAAATTTCAAATTTCAAATTTCAAATTTCAAAATTAATTTTCAAATTTATAATTTAAATTTCAACAGTTTTTAATTTAAATTCCTTATCTTCTCTTACCTACCTTATCTTATCTTTTCTAATCTCAAATCTTAAAATCAAATCTTTTTCATATCTTTTATCTTTTTATTTTATTCTATTTTCTTACAAGTATCTTTAATTTTAAGACATATCTTTTTTAAAACTTCCTAACCAATTTCTCTCTCTTCATTTTTTTGAAAATCCTCACCCACATCTTTTTCAAATCTTTTTAATTAATTAATTTAGTTTTCAATTTTCTTTTATTTCTTTTTCTTCTAATTTTCAAAAATATAGTAAATTTTTCAGTTATTTTATTTTATTTTATTTTAATTTCGGTTTTAAAAAAAAAAATTTGCAATCCGCATCGTCTCCCTTTCTCCATCATGGACCTAAGTGGAAATGAACAGTCCAGAAGGACTCTGGGGTCATATACTAACCCCACTACTGCTTCATATGGGAGCAGTATCTGTATACCCTCCATTGGAGTCAGTAGCTTTGAGTTGAATCCTCAGCTCATTATCATGGTACAGCAAAGTTGCCAGTATTCCGGTCTTCCATAGGAAGAACCTACAGAGTTTCTGGCACAATTTTTACAAATTGCTGACACAGTACATGATAAGAAAGTAGATCAGGATGTCTATAGATTATTACTATTTCCATTTGCTGTAAAAGACCAAGCTAAGAGGTGGTTAAATAACCAACCTAAGGCTAGCATAAGGACATGGAAATAGCTATAAAAAAAATTCTTGAATCAATACTTCCCTCCAAAACGGATGACACAGCTAAGGCTAGACATCCAAGGCTTTAAACAAGGAGATAATGAATCTCTTTATGATGCCTGGGAGAGATACAGAGAGATGCTAAGAAAATGCCCCTCTGAAATGTTTTCAGAATGGGTGCAGTTAGACATCTTCTATTATGGGCTTATAGAGAAAGCTCAAATTTCTCTAGATCACTCAGCTGGTGGATCTATACACATGAGAAAGACAATTGAAGAGGCTCAAGAGCTTATTGATACAGTTGCCAGAAATCAGCATCTGTACCTAAGCAGTAAATCTTCCATGAAAGAAGAGGCTAAAATAGTAACTGCTGAACTCAGTCCTGCAGAACAAATTACTGAATTCAATAAGCAATTAGACTTTCAAACAAAGCAGCTGGCCAAATTCACGGAGATACTACAAGACACAAGAATGGCTAATCTGAATATTGAAGTACAGTTGAAGCAAACAGAAGAGCAGTTATCAAAACAAATAACGGAAGAGTGCCAAGCAATTCAATTAAGAAGTAGGAAAATATTAAATAACTCACTTCAAGGCAGCAGGAAGCCAAGAAATGAACAACCTGCGATCCAAAATCCCTCTGAGGATAGTAAGAGCCCAGAGAGAAATAACTCTGGCGTTTAAACGCCAGAAATAGGCAAGGAGTTGGCGTCAAACGCCCAATGGAAGCTCAGTTATGGCGTTCAAACGCTAGGAACAAGTAAGGAGTTGGCGTCCAATGCCAATCTAGCTTCTAACCCTGGCATTCAAATGCCAGTGAGGGATCAGACACACACAAGTGCTGATAACAACCCCTCTAAAAGGGCTTTCCCAACCACTTATGTAGGAAATAAACCTTCAGCAACCAAGGTTGAGGAGTACAAAGCCAAGATACCTTATCCTCAAAAACTCCGCCAAGAGGAGCAGGATAAGCAATTTGCTTGCTTTGCAGACTATCTCAGGACTTTTGAAATAAAGATTCCGTTTGTAGAGGCACTTGAGCAAATACCCTCTTATGCCAAGTTCATAAAAGATATCTTGAGTCATAAGAAGGATTGGAGAGAAACTGAAAGAGTTCTCCTCACTGAAGAATGCAGTGCAGTCATTCTGAAAAGCTTCCCAAAAAAGCTTAAAGATCCCGGGAGCTTTATGATACCATGCATATTAGAGGGTAATTGCACCAAAACAGCTTTTTGTGATCTTGGGACAAGCATCAACCTAATCCCTGCATCCACTATCAGAAAGCTTGGCTTGACTGAAGAGGTCAAACCAACCCGGATCTGTCTTTAACTTGCTGATGGCTCCATTAAATACCCATCAGGCATAATTGAGGACATGATTGTCAAGGTTGGGCCATTTGCCTTCCTTACTAACTTTGTAGTGCTGGAAATGGAGGAGCACAAGAGTGCAACTCACATTCTAGGAAGACCATTCCTAGCAACTGGACGAACCCTCATTGACGTCCAAAAAGGGGAGATAACCCTGAGAGTCAATGAGGATGTTTAAGTTAAATGTTGTCAAAGCTATGCAACATCCAGACACATCAGACGACTGCCTGAGCATTGATATTATTGACTCCCTAGTGGAAGAGGTCAATATGACTGAGAGTCTCGAATCAGAGCTAGAAGACATTTTTAAAGATGTTCAGCCTGATCTGGAGGATTCAGAGGAATTGAAAGAGCCTCTGAAACTTCCTCAGGAAGAGGAAAAACCTCCTAAACCCGAGCTCAAACCATTACCACCATCCCTGAAATATGCATTTCTGGGAGAAGGTGACACTTTTCCGGTGATCATAAGCTCTGCTTTAAATCCCTTGGAAGAGGAAGCGCTACTTCAAGTGCTAAGGACACACAAGACAGCTCTTGGGTGGTCCATAAGTGACCTTAAGGGCATCAGCCTAGCAAGATGCATGCACAAGATCCTATTGGAGGATGATGCTAAGCCAGTGGTTCAACCACAGAGGCAGCTAAATCCAGCCATGAAGGAAGTGGTGCAAAAAGATATCACCAAGTTACTCGAGGCTGGGATTATTTATCCTATTTCTGATAGCCCCAGGGTGAGCCCTGTCCAAGTTGTCCCCAAAAAGGGAGGCATGACAGTGGTTCATAATGAAAAAAATGAACTGGTTCCTACAAGAACAGTTATAGGGTGGCGCATGTGTATTGACTATAGAAGGCTCAATACAGCCACCAGAAAGGATCATTTTCCTTTACCATTCATGGACCAGATGCTAGAATGACTAGCTGGTCATGATTATTACTGCTTTTTGGATGGCTATTCAGGCTACATCCAAATTGCAGTAGATCCCCAGGATCAAGAGAAAACAACATTCACATGTCCATCTGGAGTATTTGCCTACAGAAGGATGCCATTTGGGCTGTGTAATGCACTTGCAACCTTTCAGAGATGCATGCTCTTTATTTTCTCTGATATGGTGGAAAAATTTCTGGAAGTCTTCATGGATGACTTCTCAGTATATGGAGACTCATTCAGCTCCTGTCTTGATCACCTGACACTGGTTCTGAAAAGATGCCAAGAGACTAACCTGGTTTTAAACTGGGAAAAATGTCACTTTATGGTGACTGAAGGGATTGTCCTTGGGCACAAGATTTCGAACAAGTGAATAGAGGTGGATCAAGCTAAGGTAGAGGTAATTGAAAAATTACCACCACCTGTCAATGTTAAGGCAATCAGAAGCTTTCTGGGGCATGCAGGATTCTATAGGAGGTTTATAAAGGATTTTTCAAAAATTGCAAAACCTCTGAGCAATCTGCAAACTGCTGACACGCCATTTATGTTTGACACAGAGTGTCTGTAGGCATTTGAAACTCTGAAAGCTAAGCTGGTCACAGCACCAGTTATTTCTGCACCAGACTGGACATTACCATTTGATCTAATGTGTGATGCCAGTGACCATGCCATTGGTGCAGTACTGGGACAGAGGCATAACAAGCTTCTGCATGTCATTTATTATGCTAGCCGTGTTTTAAATGATGCCCAGAAAAATTACACAACCACAGAAAAAGAGTTGCTTGCAGTGGTTTATGCCATTGACAAGTTTAGATCATACTTAGTAGGATCAAAAGTGATTGTGTACACTGACCATGCTGCTCTTAAATATCTACTCACAAAGCAGGATTCAAAGCCCAGGCTCATAAGATGGGTGTTGCTTCTGCAAGAGTTTGATATAGAAATAAGAGACAGAAAAGGGACAAAGAATCAAGTAGCTGATCACCTGTCCCAGATAGAACCAGTAGCAGGAGCATCCCTCCCTCCTACTGAGATCTCTGAAACCTTTCCAGATGAGCAATTGTTTGCTATTCAGGAAGCTCTGTGGTTTGCAGACATTGCAAACTATAAGACACAAGGTTCTGCTTCTGTAACCATGGAGAGGAAGCATGAAAAGCTTCTCTCACTGCAGAGTCAACCAAAGCCCCCACAGTCAAACTCTAAGTTTGGTGTTGGGAGGCCACAACCAAACTCTAAGTTTAGTGTTGGGATGTCCCAACATTGCTCTGAATTTCTGTGAGGCTCCTTGAGAGCTCACTGTCAAGCTATTGACACTAAAGAAGTGCTTGTAGGGAGGCAACCCAATGTTATTTAATTATTTATTTTCTATTGTTATGTTATTTTTTTAGGTTGATGATCATGTGGAGTCACAAAAACTACTGAAAAATAAAAAAAAAAAATAGGCTAAAAAATAGTATTAAAAATAGCACACCCTGGAGGAGGAGCATTCTGGCATTTAAACGCCAGAAACAAGCATCTATCTGGCGTTTAACGCCAGAAACAAGCACCAAGATGGCGTTTAACGCCAGAAACAAGCATCAACCTGGTGTTAAACGCCAGAAACAGGCTACATTTGGGCGTTTAACGCCAGAAACAAGCAGCAGTCTGGTGTTAAACGCCAGGATTGTATACAAATGGCGTTTTACACGCCTAATTGGAGTAGGGATGTTAAGTGCTTGATCCCTCTGGATCTGTGGACCCCACAGGAACACCCACCCACCCCACCTCTTCTTCTCTCCTCTTCATACCTTTTCATAACACTCTTCTCCAAAATAACCTCCACCAATCACCTCCATTACTCCTCCAAACCCACCTACACCCATCCACTCAAATTCAAACCATTCACACACCTCTATCTTCTCCATCTCTTCTTCTTCTCATCCTTTCTTTCGTCTTTTGCTCGAGGACGAGCAAACCTTTTAAGTTTGGTGTGGTAAAAGCATTGCTTTTTATTTTTCCATAACCACTAATGCCTCAAGGGATGCACTTCCCTCCACAAAACTATTGGGAGCAAATCAACACTTCCCTAGGAGAGTTAAGTTCCAACATGGGACAACTAAGGATGGAGCATCAAGAGCATTCCATCATCCTCCATGAGATTAGAGAAGATCAAAGAGCTATGAGGAAGGAGCAATAAAGACAAGGAAGAGACATAGAGGAGCTTAAGAGCAGCATTGGTTCTTCAAGAAGAGGAAGACATCACCCTCACTAAGGTGGACCCGTTCCTTAATCTCCTTGTTCTTATTTTCCTGTTTTTCATTAACTATGCTTTATGTTTATTTATGTTTGGGTCTTGTTACATGATCACTAGTATCTAAGTGTCTATGTCTTAAAGATATGAATGTCCTATGAATCCATCACCTTTCTTAAATGAAAAATGTTTTCTGAAAAGAAAAAGAAGTACATGAATTTTGAATTTTAAAATTGTTTAATTATTTTGATGTGATGGCAATACTTTTTATTTTCTGAATGAAAGCTTGAACAGTGCATATGTCTTTTGAATTTGTTGTTTATGAATGTTAAAATTGTTGGCTCTTGAAAGAATGATGAAAAAGGAGAAATATTATTTGATAATCTGAAAAATCATAAAAATGATTCTTGAAGCAAGAAAAAGCAGTGAAGAACAAAACTTGCAGAAAAAAATGCAAAAAAAAAGAGAGAGCAAGAAAAAGAAAAAGCAAGCAGAAAAAGCCAAAAGCTCTTTAAACCAAAAGGCAAGAGCAAAAATCCAATAACCCTTAAAACCAAAATGCAAGAAAATAAAAAGGATCCAAGGCTTTGAGCATCAGTGGATAGGAGGGCCTAAAGGAATAAAATCCTGGCCTAAGCGGCTAAACCAAGCTGTTCCTAACCATGTGCTTGTGGCGTGAAGGTGTCAAGTGAAAACTTGAGACTGAGCGGTTAAAGTCAAGGTCTAAAGAAAAAATAGAGTGTGCTAAAGAACCCTGGACACCTCTAATTAGGGACTTTAGCAAAGCTGAGTCACAATCTGAAAAGGTTCACCCAATTATGTGTCTGTGGCATGTATGTATCCGGTGGTAATACTGGAAAACAAAGTGCTTAGGGCCACGGCCAAGACTCATAAAGTAGCTGTGTTCAAGAATCAACATACTGAACTAGGAGAATCAATAACACTATCTGAATTCTGAGTTCCTATTGATGCCAATCATTCTGAACTTCAAAGGATAAAGTGAGATGCCAAAACTGTTCAGAAGCAAAAAGCTAATAGCCCCGCTCATCTAATTAAGACTGATTTTCATAGATGTTTTTGGAATTTATTGTATATTCTCTTCTTTTTATCCTACTTTGTTTTTATTTGCTTGGGGACAAGCAACAATTTAAGTTTGGTGTTGTGATGAGCGGATAATTTATACGCTTTTTAGCATGGTTTTTAGGTACTTTTTAATATGTTTTAGTCACTTTTTATTATATTTTTATTAGTTCTTAAAAAAAATTACATTTCTGGACTTTACTATGAGTTTGTGTATTTTTCTATAATTTTAGGTATTTTCTGGCTGAAATTGAGGGAGCTGAGCAAAAATCTGATTCAGGCTGAAAAAGGACTACTGATGCTATTGGATTCTGACCTCTCTGCACTCGGAATGGATTTTCTGGAGCTACAGAAGTCCAATTGGCGCGCTCCCAACTATGTTGTAAAGTAGATATCCAGGGCTTTCCACCAATATATAATAGTTGATACTTTGCTCAAGGATAAATGATTTAAATTGGCGTTCAACGCTAGTTCCATGTTGCAGTCCGGCGTTAAATGCCAGAAACAGGTTACAAGTTGGAGTTAAACGCCCAAAACAGGCTACAACCTGGCGTTTAACTCCAAATATAGCCTAAGTACGTGTAAAGCTTAAGTCTCATCCCCAGCACAAACCAAGTGGGTCCCAGAAGTGGATTTCTGCACTATCTATCATAGTTTACTCATTCTCTACAAACCTAGATTACTAGCTTACTATTTAAACAACTTTTAGAGGATTATTTTGTACCTCATGACATTTTTAGATCTGAACTTTGTACTCTTTGACGGCATGAGTCTCTAAACTCCATTGTTGGGGGTGAGGAGCTCTGCTGTGTCTCGATGAATTAATGCAATTATTTCTGTTTTCTATTCAAACACGCTTGTTTATATCTAAGATGTTCATTCGCACTTCAATATGATGGATGTGATGATCCGTGACACTCATCACCATTATCAACCTATGAACACGTGCCTAACAACCACCTCCATTCTACCTTCGATTGAATGAGTATCTCTTGGATTCCTTAATCAGAATCTTCGTGGTATAAGCTAGAATCCATTGGCAGCATTTTTGAGAATCCGAAAAGTCTAAACCTTGTCTGTGGTATTCCGAGTAGGATTCAGGGATTGAATGACTGTGACAAGCTTCAAACTCATAAAGGTTGGGCGTAGTGACAGACGCAAAAAGATCAATGGATCCTATTTCAGCATGAGTGAGAACCGACAGATGATTAGCCGTGCGGTGACAACGCACCTGGACCATTTTCACTGAGAGGACGGACGGTAGCCATTGACAACGGTGATCCACCAACACACAGCTTGCCATAGGAGGAACCTTGCGTGTGTGAAGAAGAAGACAGGGGAAAAGCAGAGATTCAGAAGACAAAGTGATGAGAGGATAATTTATACGCTTTTTGGCATTTTTTTTACATAGTTTTCAGTATGATTTAGTTAGGTTTTAGTATATTTTTATTAGTTTTTCATTAAAATTCACATTTCTGGACATTTCTATGAGTTTGTGTATTTTTCTGTGATTTCAGGTATTTTCTGGCTGAAATTGAGGGACCTGAGTAAAAATCAAATTCAGAGGTTGAAGAAGGACTGCAGATGCTGTTGGATTCTGATCTCCCAGCACTCAAAGTGGATTTTCTAGAGATACAGAACTCCAAATGGCTTGCTTCCAATTGCGTTGGAAAGTAGACATCCAGGGCTTTCCAGAAATATATAATAGTTTATACTTTGCCCGCGTTTAGATGAGGCAAACTGGTGTTCAACGCCAGTTCCATGTTGCAGTCTGGCGTTCAGCGCCAGAAACAAGTTGCAAAGTGGAGTTCAACGCCAAAAACATGTTACAAACTGGCGTTCAACTCCAAGAATGACCTCTCCACGTGTAAACTTCAAGCCCAGCCCAAGCACACACCAAGTGCTCCCCGGAAGTGGATTTCTGCATCATTTACTCATTTCTGTAAACCCTAGTAACTAGTTTAGTATAAATAGGACTTTTTACTATTGTATTTAGATTTTTACTTTCATCTTTAGATCACGATTGGGTGCTGGCCATTCGGCCATGCCTGAACCTTCATCACTTATATATTTTCAACGGTACAGTTTCTACACACCATAGATTAAGGTGTGGAGCTCTGCTGTTCCTCATGAATTAATACAAAGTACTACTGTTTTTCTATTCAATTCAACTTATTTCGCTTCTAAGATATTCACTCGCACTTCAACATGAATGTGATGATCATGACACTCACCATCATTCCCTATATACGTGTGCCTGACAACCACTTTCGTTCTACCTTCGATTGAATGAGTATCTCTTGGATTTCTTAATCAGAATCTTCGTGGTATAAGTTAGAACCCATGGATGGCCATTCTTGAGATCCGGAAAGTCTAAACCTTGTCTGTGGTATTCCGAGTAGAATCCGGGAAGGGATGGCTGTGACAAACTTCAAACTCGCGAGTACTGGCGTAGTGACAGACGCAAAAGGAGGGTGAATCCTATTCCAGTATGATCGAGAACCTCCAGATGATTAGCCATGCAGTGACAGCACATCGAACCATTTTCACAGAGAGGATGGGAAGTAGCCATTGACAACGGTGATGCCCTACACAAAGCTTTTCATAGAAAGAAGTAGGACTGATTGGATGAAGACAGTAGAAAAGCAGAGGTTCAGAGGAACGAAAGCATCTCTATACGCTTATCTGAAATTCTCACCAATGAATTACATAAGTACCACTATCCTATTTTATATTTTATTTATCTTTTACTTATCAATTCATAAAATCAGTTGAATCCGCCTGACTGAGATTTACAAGGTGACAATCTCCATGGGATCGACCCTTACTCACGTAAGGTTTATTACTTGGATGACCCAGTGCACTTGCTGGTTAGTTGTACAAAGTTGTGAAACAAAATTAAGAATATGAACGTGCGTATGAAGTTTTTAGCGCCGTTACCAAGGAAGTAAAGATCACGATTTCGCACACCAAGTTTTTGGCGCCGTTGCCGGGGATTGTTCGAGTTTGGACAACTGACGGTTCATCTTGTTGCTCAGGTTAGGTAATTTTATTTTAATTTTAAGCTTTTTATTTCTTATTTTCAAAAAATACAAAAAAAATAATTTCTTCTTTTTTGTTTTTTCCAATTAGTTTTCGAAAAAAAAATATTATTTTACATTAATTTATGTTCTTCAGAATTTTTAAGAATGAATTCTAGAGTTTCATGAAAAATGTTGGAGCCTGGCTGGCTGCAAAGCCATGTCTAAATTCTTTTAGATTAAGGCTTCCAAACCATCATCACAAGAGCAAGCTAGTTTTTCCTAATCCATCTGCTACTGTATGATTGATGTGTATTCTAAAGCTTGGCTGGCCATTGGCCATGTCTAGTGTTTTGGACCGGAGCTTTCACTGAATGCTTGGCTGGCTACTGAGCCATGTCTAATTCCTGGGCTGAAGCTTTAGACTAAGAGTACAAGATTCCTGGAATTCATATTAAAAAATTTTGAAATCCTTATTTTTCTTTTTCAAATAAATTTTCGAAAAAAATACCACCAAAAATTTAATAAAATCATAAAATCAAAAATAATTTTATGTCTTTCTTGTTTGAGTCTTGTGTCAATTTTTAAGTTTGGTGTCAATTGCATCTTTTTAATTTTCCAAAACTTTATTTTCGAAAATTTCATGCATTGTATTCTTCATGATCTTCAAGTTGTTCTTGGCCAGTCTTCTTATTTGATCTTCATATTTTCTTGTTTTGTGTCTTTTCTTGTTTTTCATATGCATTCTTGAAACATTAGTGTCTAAATATTAAAAATTTTTAAGTTTGGTGTCTTGCATGTTTTTCTTTTCTTGAAAATTTTTCAAAAAAATAAGTTCTTGGTGTTCATCTTGACATTCAAAGTGTTCTTGGTGTTCATCTTGAAACTCATAGTATTCTTGCATGCATCTTTCATTTTAATCCAAAATTTTTATGTTTATCATTAATTTTATGTTTTTCTCTCTCTTCATTAAAAATTTAAAAATCAAAAAATTATCTTTCCCTTATTTTACTCATAATTTTCAAAAAATTTGATTTGATTTAGTCAAAAGTTTTTAAAATTTAGTTGTTTCTTATGAGTCAAATCAAATTTTCAATTTGAAAATCTTATCTTTTTCAAAATCTTTTTCAAAAATTAAATCTCTTTCATCTTTCTTATTTATTTTCGAAAATTTTAAAAATATTTTTTAAAAATCTTTTTCTTAATTTTATCTCATAATTTTCGAAAAAATATTATCAACAATTAATGTTTTGATTCAAAAATTTCAAGTTTGTTACTTGCTTGTTAAGAAAGATTAAAACTTTAAGTTCTAGAATCATATCTTGTGATTACTTGTGAGTCAAGTCATTAATTTTGATTTTAAAATTCAAATTTTTTTCAAACTAATTTTAATCATATCTTTCTATCATATCTTTTTAAATCATGTCTTTTTCAAAAATTTGATTTTAAAATATCTTTTCTAACTTCTTATCTTCTTATCTTTTCAAAATTGATTTTCAAATCTTTTTCAACTAACTAATTGACTTTTGTTTGTTTCTTATCTTTTTCAAAACTGCCCAACTAACTTTCTACCTTTAATTTTCAAAAATCCCTCATTTTTTCTCAAAATTCCTGTTTAATTAACTAATTATTTTAAATTTTAATTTTTAATTTAATTTCAAACTTTGATTTTCGAAATTTAACTTTAATTTTTAATTTTTATTTTAATTAATTTTCAAAATTCTCTCACCTCTCATCTCCTTCTATTTATTTATTCATCTACTAACACTTCTCTTCCACCCAAAAATTCGAACCCCATCCTCCTCTGAGTTCGAATTCTTCTCTTCTTCATTCTTTTTTTCTTTTCTTCTACTCACACAAGGAAACCTCTATACTGTGGTAAAAAGGATATTATTATTATTATTTTGTTCCCTTCTTTTTCATATGAGTAGGAGCAAGAACAAGAACATTCTTGTTGAAGCAAATCCTGAACCTGAAAGGACTCTGAAGAGGAAGCTAAGGGAAGCTAAAGCACAACTCTCTGGAGAAAATCTGACAGAAATTTTCAAAAAAGAAGAAGACAATATGGCCGAAAACAATAATAATGCAAGGAGGATGCTTGGTGACTTCACTGCACCTAATTCCAATTTACATGGAAGAAGCATCTCAATTCCTGCCATTGGAGCAAACAACTTTGAGCTTAAACATCAATTAGTTTCTCTGATGCAACAGAACTGCAAGTTTCATGGACTTCCATCTGAAGATCCTTTTTAGTTCTTGACTGAATTCTTGCAGATCTATGATACTGTTAAGACCAATGGGATTGATCCCGAGGTCTACAGGCTTATGCTTTTCCCGTTTGCTGTAAGAGATAGAGCTAGAGTGTGGTTGGACTCTCAACCCAAAGATAGCCTAAACTCTTGGGATAAGCTGGTCACGGCTTTCTTAGCCAAGTTTGTTCCTCCTCAAAAGCTTAGCAAGCTTAGAGTTGATGTTCAAACCTTCAGACAGAAAGAAGGAGAATCCCTCTATGAAGATTGGGAGAGATACAAGGAACTGACCAAAAAGTGTCCTTCTGACATGCTTTCAGAATGGACCATCCTGGATATATTCTATGATGGTCTGTCTGAGTTATCAAAGATGTCCCTGGAACATTCTGCAGGTGGATCCATCCACCTAAAGAAAACGCCTGCAGAAGCTCAAGAACTCATTGACATGGTTGCAAATAACCAGTTCATGTACACTTCTGAAAGGAATCCTGTGAATAATGGGATGCCTATGAGGAAGGGAGTTCTTGAAATTGATACTCTGAATGCCATATTGGCTCAGAATAAAATATTAACTCAGCAAGTCAATATGATCTCTCAGAGTCTGAATGGATTGAAGGAATCATCCAACAGTACTAAAGAGGCATCTTCTGAAGAAGAAGCTTACGATCCTGAGAACCCTGCAATAGCAGAGGTGAATTACATGGGTGAACCTTATGGAAACACCTGTAACCCCTCATGGAGAAATCATCTAAATTTCTCATGGAAGGATCAACAAAACCCTCAACAAGGCTTTAATAATGGTGGAAGAAATAGGTTTAACAATAGTAAACCTTTTCCATCATCCACTCAGCAACAGACAGAGAATTCTGAGCAGAATCCATCTAGCTTAGCAAATGTAGTCTCTGATCTATCTAAGGTCACTGTGAGTTTCATGAATGAAACAAGGTCTTCCATTAGAAATTTGGAAGCACAAGTGGGCCAGCTGAGTAAAGGAATCACTGAAACCCCTCCTAGTACTCTCCCAAGCAATACAAAAGAGAATCCAAAGAGAGAGTGCAAGGCCATTGATATAACAATCATGGCCGAACCTACAAGGGAGGAAGAGGACGTGAATCCCAGTGAGGAAGACCTCCTGGGACGTCCAGTGATCAACAAAGAGTTTCTCTTTGAGGAACCAAAGGACTCTAAGGCTCATCTAGAGACCATAGAGATTCCAATGAACCTCCTTATGCCCTTCATGAGCTCTGATGAGTATTCTTCTTCTGAAGAGAATGAGGATGTTACTGAAAAGCAAGTTGCCAAGTACCTTGGTGCAATCATGAAGCTAAATGCCAAATTATTTGGTAATGAGACTTGGGAAGATGAACCTCCCTTGCTCATCAATGAACTGAGTGATCTGGATCAACTGACATTACCTCAGAAGAAACAAGATCCTAGAAAGTTCTTAATACCTTGTACCATAGGCACCATGACCTTTGAGAAGGCTCTATGTGACCTTGGGTAAGGGATAAACCTCATGCCACTCTCTGTAATGGAGAAACTGGGAATCCTTGAGGTACAGGCTGCCAATTTCTTATTAGAGATGGCAGACAAATCTATAAAAATGGCTTATGGACTAGTAGAGGACGTGTTAGTAAAGGTTGAAGGCCTTTACATCCCTGCTGATTTCATAATCCTAGACACTGGGAAGGATGAGGATGAATCCATCATCCTTGGAAGACCCTTTCTAGCCACAGCAAGAGCTGTGATTGATGTAGACAGAGGAGAATTGATCCTTCCACTGAATGAGGATAACCTTGTGTTTAAAACTCAAGAATCTCCTTCTGTAACAATGGAGAGGAAGCATAGAATGCTTCTCTCAGTACAGAGTCAACTAAAGCCCCCACAGTCAAACTCTAAGTTTGGTGTTGGGAGGCTTAAGCCAAACTCTAAGTTTGGTATTGAACTCCCATATCCAAACTCTAAGTTTGGTGTTGAGAGTCTATAAAATTGACCTGATCATCTGTGTGGCTCCATGAGAGCCCACTGTCAAGCTATTGACATTAAAGAAGCGCTTGTTGGGAGGCAACCCAATTTTTATTTATCTAATTTTATTTTTATTGTTCTTTTATGTTTTATTAGGTTCATGATCATGTGGAGTCACAAAATAAATACAAAAATTAAAAATAGAATCAAAAACAGCAGAAGAAAAATCACACTATGGAGGAAGGACTTACTGGCGTTTAAACGCCAGTAAGGAGCATCTGGCTGGTGTTCGACGCCAGAACAAAGCATGGATCTAGTGTTGAACGCCAGAAACAAGCAACATCCTGGCGTTCAAACGCCAGGAATGCACCCTGAGAAGAGCTGGCGCTAAACGCCAGAAACAAGCATAGAACTAGCGTTCAATGCCAGAAACATGCTGCATCTGGGCGTTGAACACCCAGAACAAGCATCAATTCAGCGTTCTAACGCCAGAATTGCATGCAAAGGTGTTTTACATGCCTAATTGGTGCAGGAATGTAAATCCTTGAGACCTCAGGATCTGTGGGCCCCACAAGATCCCCACCTACCTCCACTCACCTTCCCTCCTCATAATCCTATATCACCCTTTCCCAAGAACCCTTCACCAATCACCTCAATCTCTCTTCCCCATCACCTACACTCACCCATTCAAAATCAAACTATCAACACACCTCCATCTCTCCTTCTTCTCATCCTTTCTTTCTTCTTTTACTCGAGGACGAGCAAACATTTTAAGTTTGGTGTGGAAAAAGCATTGCCTTTTTTCATAACCACTAATGCCTCAAGGGATGCACTTCCCTCCACAAAACTATTGGGAGCAAATCAACCCCTCCCTAGGAGAATTAAGTTCCAACATAGGACAACTAAGGGTGGAACATCAAGAGCACTTTCCTCCATGAAATTAAAGAAGATCAAAGAGCAATGAGGGAGGAGCAACAAAGACAAGGAAGAGACATAGAAGAGCTAAAGGACATCATTGGTTCCTCAAGGAGAAAATGCCACCATCACTAAGGTGGACTCATTCCTTATTCTTAAATTTTCTGTTTTACATTTTTTTTATGTTAAATGTTTAATGATGTTTATGTCTTATTACATGATCATTAGTATCTAAGTGTCTATGCCTTAAAGTAGTGAATATGAATCCATCACCTCTCTTAAATGAAAAATGTTTTAATTACAAAAGAACAAGAAGTACATGGTTTCGAATTCATCTTTGAAACTAGTTTAATTATTTTGATATGGTGACAATACTTTTTATTTTCTAAATGAATGCTTGAACAGTCCATATGTCTTTTGAAGTTGTTGTTTATGAATGCTAAATTTGTTGGCTCTTGAAGAATAAGGAAAAATGAGACATGTTATTTGATAATCTGAAAAATCATAAAAATTATTCTTGAAGCAAGAAAAAACAGTGAATACAAAAGCTTGGAAAAAAAATGTGAAAAAAATTGCAAAAAAAATGGGAAAAAGAAAAAACAAGCAGAAAAAGCCAAAAGCTCTTAAAACCAAAAGGCAAGAGCAAAAAGCCAATAACCCTTAAAACCAAAAGGCAAGGGTAAATAAAAAGGATCCAAGGCTTTGAGCATCAGTGGATAGGAGGGCCTAAAGGAATAAAATCCTGGTCTAAGCGGCTAAACCAAGCTGTCCCTAACCATGTGCTTGTGGCGTGAAGGTGTCAAGTGAAAACTTGAGACTGAGCGGCTAAAGTCAAGGTCCAAAGCAAAAAAAAGAGTGTGCTTAAGAACCCTGGACACCTCTAATTGGGGACTTTAGCAAAGCTGAGTCACAATCTGAAAAGGTTCACCTAGTTATGTGTCTCTGGCATTTATGTATCCGGTGGTAATACTGGAAAACAAAGTGCTTAGGGCCACGGCCAAGACTCATAAAGTAGCTATGTTCAAGAATCAACATACTGAACTAGGAGAATCAATAACACTATCTGAACTCTGAGTTCCTATAGATGCCAATCATTCTGAACTTCAATGGATAAAGTGAGATGCCAAAACTATTCAAGAGGCAAAAAGCTACATGTCTCGCTCATCTGATTGGAGCTATGTTTCATTGATAGTTTGGAATTTATAGTATATTCTCTTCTTTTTATCCTATTTGATTTTCAGTTGCTTGGGGACAAGCAACGATTTAAGTTTGGTGTTGTGATGAGCGGATAATTTATACGCTTTTTGGCATTGTTTTTACATAGTTTTTAGTATGATTTAGTTAGTTTTTAGTATATTTTTATTAGTTTTTAATTAAAATTCACATTTATGGACTTTACTATGAGTTTGTGTGTTTTTCTGTGATTTCAGGTAATTTCTGGCTGAAATTGAGGGACCTGAGCAAAAATCAGATTTAGAGGTTGAAGAAGGACTGCAGATGCTGTTGGATTCTGACCTCCCTGCACTCAAAGTTAATTTTCTGGAGCTAGAGAACTCCAAATGGCGCGCTTCCAATTGCGTTGGAAGGTAGACATCCAGGGCTTTCCAGAAATATATAATAGTCTATACTTTTCCCGAGTTTAGATGATGCAAACTGGCGTTGAACGCCAGTTCCATGTTGTAGTCTGGCGTTCAGCGCCAGAAACAAGTTGCAAAGTGGAGTTCAACGCCAAAAACACGTTACAAACTGGCGTTCAACTCCAAGAATGACCTCTCCACGTGTAAAATTCAAGCTCAGCCCAAGAACACACCAAGTGGGCCCCGGAAGTGGATTTCTGCATCATTTACTCATTTCTGTAAACCCTAGTAACTAGTTTAGTATAAATAGGATTTTTTACTATTGTATTTAGATTTTTAGTTTCATCCTTAGATCACGTTTGGGGGCTGGCCATTCGGCCATGCCTGAACCTTCATCACTTATGTATTTTCAACGGTAGAGTTTCTACACACCATAGATTAAGGTGTGGAGCTCTGCTGTTCCTCATGAATTAATACAAAGTACTACTATTTTTCTATTCAATTCAACTTATTCCGCTTCTAAGATATTCACTCGCACTTCAACATGAATGTGATGATCATGACACTCATCATCATTCCCTATGAACGTGTGCCTGACAACCACTTTCGTTCTACCTTCGATTGAATGAGTATCTCTTGGATTTCTTAATCAAAATCTTCGTGGTATAAGTTAGAACCCATGGATGGCCATTCTTGAGATCCGAAAAGTCTAAACCTTTTCTGTGGTATTTCGAGTAGGATCCGGGAAGGGATGGCTGTGACGAACTTCAAACTCGCGAGTACTGGGCGTAGTGACAGACGCAAAAGGAGGGTGAATCCTATTCCAGTATGATCGAGAACCTCCAGATGATTAGCCATGCAGTGACAGCGCATCGGACCATTTTCACAGAGAGGATGGGAAGAGCCATTGACAATGATGATGCCCTACATAAAGCTTGCCATAGAAAGGAGTAGGACTGATTGGATGAAGACAGCAGGAAAGCAGAGGTTCAGAGGAACGAAAGCATCTCTATACGCTTATTTAAAATTCTCACCAATGAATTACATAAGTACTACTATCTTATTTTATATTTTATTTATCTTTTACTTATCAATTCATAAAATCAGTTGAATTTGCCTGACTGAGATTTACAAGGTGACCATAGCTTGCTTCAAGCCGACAATCTCCGTGGGATCGACCCTTACTCACGTAAGGTTTATTACTTGGACGACCCAGTGCACTTGCTGGTTAGTTGTACAAAGTTGTGAAACAAAATTAAGAATATGAACGTGCGTATGAAGTTTGCACCATTACCAAGGAAGTAAAGATCACGATTTCGCACACCACAAAGCATCTCCAAAACTCCAACATATTCTTCATTACTGCATAACAAGTAATTATTTCATGCTCCTTTATTTTTCCCAATTCAAACTGATAATCATAATTAATCTCCTGAATAAGATTTACAAGGTAACCATAGATTGCTTCAAGCCAACAATCTCCGTGGGATCGACCCTTACTCATGTAAGGTATTTCTTGGACGACCCAGTGCACTTGCTGGTTAGTTGTGCGGAACTGTGAAAAGTGTGAATCAAAATTTCGTGCACCACTAACCACAATGGGTACTTGACCTCCCTTATGAACCCTGCCTCAAGTAGGGCTTGTACCTGCTCTTCCATAGTTTGGGACCTTTATGGGCCTAGCTTCCTACGTTTCTGTTGTACTGGCCGAGCTCCAGGATATACTGCCAGTTTATGGCACATTAGCCCGGGATCTATGCTAGGCATGTCTGCGGCCTTCCATGCAAAATGGTCAGAATTATCCTTCAAAAACTGTATCAGTAGCTCCTCGAGGTTTCCCTTTAGGGTTGCTTCTATATTTGTTATTTTGTCCTGGGTATCCCCAATCCAAACTTCTTCGGTCTCTCCCTCTGGTTGAGGACGAAGCTTGTCGCGAGCTCGAGCTCCCCCACTTTCGATAGTGTTGGCTTCTTTACCTCCGAGGTTACCTTTAAGGTTCAGACTTTCGTTGTAACAGCGTCGCGCGAGTTTTTGGTTTCCTTTTATGGTGGCAATCCCTTCTGGGGTTGGGAACTTCATGCACAGATGTGGAGTGGAGACCACCACAGTGAGCTGGTTCAACGTTGTCTGACCTATTAGGGCATTATAAGCTGAGCTCATGTCGACTATGATGTAGTCTATGCTTAGTGTTTTAGACCTTGTTCCTTTTCCGAAGGTTGTGTGTAGTGAGATGTACCCAAATGGTTGGATCGGGGCGTCTCCGACTCCGAATAGGTTATTTGGGTAAGCCCTGAGTTATTTTTATTGTAGGCCGAGTTTGTCGAAGGCGGATTTGAACAGTATATCTGCAGAGCTTCCTTGGTCGATCAGTGCTTGATGGAGGTTGGCATTAGCTAATACAATTGTATTAACTATCTGGTCGTCATGTCCAGAGATGATGCCTGTGGCCTCTTCTTGAGTGAAGATAATAGTGGGGGAGGTTAGGCGACTTATCGTAGTCTCCGACGTGGTACACCTCTTTAAGGTGCCTTTTACGGGATGACTTGGAGATCCCTCCACCTGCGAATCCTCCGTTGATCATGTGAATGTGTCTTTCAAGGGTGTGAGGGGGACGTTCATCTCGTCCGCTCTCTTCGTCCCTTCTTCGATTTTTTGGTTCGTCCCTTGTATTGGCGAGGAACCGATCTAATCTGCCTTCCCGGGCTAGCTTTTCTATGATGTTCTTCAAGTCGTAGAATTTATTGGTAGAGTGCTCGTAGATTCGGTGGTATTCACAATACTCCGTCCGACTTCCTCCCCTTTTGTGTTTAATCGGGCGAGGGGCGGGATCTTTTCTGTGTTGCATATTTCTCTGTAGACATCCACAAGAGACACCCGAAGAGGGGTGTAATTATGGAATTTTCTAGGTTTCTCAATAACTTGATCTTCTTTCTTCTTGGATTCTTTATCCTTGTCCCTAGGTGGGTAGGAGAATCCGGTTTTTAAGTTATCTCCCAATCGGGAGTTCTCCTCCACGTTGATGTACCTTTCTGCTCTTTCTTGAACCTCATTTAGAGATGTTGGGTGCCTCTTGGATATTGAGTGGCTAAAGGGTCCTTCTCTTAGGCCGTTGATGAGCCCCATGATGGTCGCTTCTGTTTGAAGACTTTGTATGTCGAAGCATGCTTTGTTGAATCTTGCCATGTAGCTGCGAAGGCTTTCCCGATCTCCTTGTTTAATTCCCAGCAAGTTTGGAGCATGTTTGGCTTTATCCTTCTGGATGGAGAACCTGGCGAGGAACTTTTTAGCAAGGTCGTCGAAACTTGTGATTGATCATGGAGGCAAACTGTCAAACCACTTTATTGCCGTTTTAGTTATAGTGGTTGGGAAAGCTTTGCGGTGAATTATGTCCGAGGCGTCCGTGAGATACATCCTGCTTCTTAAATTGCTGAGATGATGGCTTGGATCAGACGTATCGTTGTATGGGGTCATGTCAGGGGCTTTGAAGTCCTTTGGGACTTTAGCTTTCATGATCTCTTTAGTGAACGGGTCTTGGTCCTTATGAGGCCTATCTTCACGACCGGATCAAGCGGTTTTCGTTTTGAGGTCGGCCTCAAGTTTTAAGAGTTTGTCCTCTAGCTCTCGACGCCGTCTTGTTTTTCTTCGGAGGTCTCTTTCGGCTTCCGGCTGATGTTCGGCTTCTTGTTTGAGCTGTTTGAAGCGATCCTACTACTCACGGAGGGCATCTAAAATTTTTATGTTCAGAGACTGCTTGTCTCCCTTGGGTTGAGGTGTATGCTTTGATGTGGCATTCGTGTTTTTAACCGGAGTTCTTTCTTTCAAACCGGAGTTATGATCGTTGTCAGGATTGTCCGCCATAATTCTGGAATGACTTCCAGGTTCCTCGGCAACAGCGCCAATGTTCCGCGGGTTACCTGAAACTGAAGGTCGATCTCGGACGAGATCTTCTGTGCTGGTCAATGCTGCTGTGTCTGACCTGGTAGAGTTGGAGATGCTGCTGATCCTTCATCACCGGAGGGTGGTGGTACCTGCAAGAGACTCCGATGCTTAAGTTAGCACGTGCTTTAGGCAGTTTTTTTGTAGAATCAAAGTATGAGTTATACCTGGGTGCTCCAATGTATTTATAGTAGTGTCGAGTGACCTCCCTTGAGATAAGTTTGTTATCTTATCTTATCATTTTGTGGGTGAGATCACCTATCTTTTGGCCAGCCGCCTTTGAGGTGGGCTGTGTCCTTCTGTCCTGGTCCTATTTTGGGCCTCTAGTGATTTGGCTAAACTCTTTTAGGAAGAGGTCGGTCGTTCTTGTCTTCGTGCAATCCGGATCATGTAGCTCGACCCAGGGTATAAGCAATAGGGTTTTAGCCTAGTTTTTCACACTCTTGGTTGAGAAATTGTGTGAATTGGGTGAATTTGAGTGGTGGATGTCCATTCCACATTGTGTGTGAATTGTTAATTAATTTGGTTTCCCTTGACTCTGAGGGACCCATAAATAGTGTTGACTTAGGACTTAGGGATTGAGATTAATTATGCCCTTGAAAGAACTGAAGATTGATGGTTTAGAAGTTATAGTAAACTCTCGTTGCAAGTATAGTTACTAAACCAAGCAATCAACCTTTCTTACAAACGTTTTGGTTGTCACAAGTAACAAACCACTAAATGATTTGATAACCGAAGTATTTAAACCTCGGGTCGTCTTCTCAAGGAACTGCAGGGAAGTATGTTCTTATTATTGGTTATGAAGATTGTAAATTGGGGTTTTGAAGATGAGGAACAAGTAATTTAAATTGCAATTAATGTAAGTAAAAGACTGTAATTTAAATAAATAACTGTAAAACACACTTTTGGCAAGGTATGAGAAATTAGATGTCCTATCCTAGTTATCCTTATCAATGATGATGAAAATTGAATCTTAATTCCACTTAGTTAGTCTTTACTTAAAGTAAAGAAAATTCAAGTGACTAATTAGTTAGATCCTCAATTCCTAGTTAATCCCTAAGGAAAGATTGGGGTTGTTGAAGTTCAATTCAATTCACAAAGATAACAATTATCAATCATGTTTGAGTTTGATAATTCCTGAGTTACTAATTTCTTAACCAAGACCAAAAAGGAGAAAAATAAATCTACTGGAATAAAAATGTCTTCAGATTGGGAATAACAATAACATAAACAAAACAGAGTAATTGTAAACTGAAATACCTCAAATAACATTAATTCAAAAGAGTAATCAGTAACATAGAAGAATTCATAAATAAAATTGAAAAGATAAATAAAAAGGAATGTTGAACCTAATAAAAAGATAATCCTGAAAGCGAATAAAATCCTAATTCTAAATCCTAATCCTAAAGAGAGAGGAGAGAACCTCTCTCAAAACTAAATCTAAATCATGGAAAACTAACTAATTGGAGACTCCCTCTGAATGAATGCATTCCCCCACTTCATAACCTCTGGTCTATGCCTTCTGGACTTGGATTTGGGCCAAAAAGGGCTTTCAGAATTCGCTATGAGCATTTTTTGTAATTTCTAGTGCGTGGCCTCTGTCACGCGTCCGCGTGGGTCACGCGGTCGCGTCATTGGGAGTTTTTCCTTATCACGCGGTCGCATCAGTCATGCGGCCGCATCATGTGCGTTCTGCTTGTGGCGCGCGATCGCGTCAGTCACGCGGTCGCGTTGCTGTTGATTCGCGCTGGCATGCGGCCGCGTCGCCCATGCGATCCGTGGATGCCAGTTTCTTCAAAAACTCCGTTTGGTGCTTTCCTTCCAATTTTGTATGTTTTCTTTCCATCCTTTAAGTCATTCCTGCCTTAGAATGTAACACCCTAATATTCAAATCCTTATGCTCGAGTCATAAGTCAATGATATTACGGTGGTACGACTCTCAGGTGGATTTTTAATATATAAATATAGGTAATTTCGAAAAGAGTATTAATCGAGAAGCCTGAAAAGAGTAGAAATAAAATCGCGAAGACGTATCACTCACGTTTCGACAACAAAAGATAAACCGTGAAGCCGAAAACGATATACGGACAAGGCGTAGAGGAGATTAAGAGATAGATAACAGATAGATATATATAACATAAGTAAATAGCCACTAGTCGCGACCCGCGAAGTTTAGGCCGGCTAGGGTACAGTATGAAAGTAGATGACAACAGTATATCCTAATCTCTCCCAAAGGAAACATAAGAGCCTCTATAGGCAAGTTCCAAAAGAGTTCAATACATAATATAATCTTTTCAAAACATAGGTGGAGAGATTCTAATCAAACACAAAGTAGAGGAAATAAAGATCTTCGCCGTCTCTCAGACGACCCACAAACTCACTTCTGAGCACCTGGACCTGTATCTGAAAAACAAGAGATATATACGGAATGAGAACCCCGGGCCCATGGGTTCCCAGTACGGTAAAAGTGCCAAATAAATACAATACACTGCAATAAAAACTCACCAAGCATCCTAAACTCCTTTTCACCAAGTATCCAGCCTAGATTCTCACTAATCTATAAATAGGCATCTGTCGTAAGGGAATACTAAATCTAGATCACATCTCATATGACTCCCAACTCGCTGACTCTCCCACGAATCAGATTTCAGAATCATAAACAAAGCCATCATCAGTCGTGCTGTCTCAGCAATTCTATATCAATATATCATGCCCTCCCTGGAACTAGTGAAACCACATCACTGCGTCTACCCAGGGAGCTCAAATCATCTCAACTAATGATCACCATCATCATGCAATCGCATCATCAATTCATCTCATCAAGAACAGCCCTCAACCTCCACCGACACCAACATGAGAGGCCTCTCAGTTGTACAAACACAAGCAATACAGGCAAGTAATACACAATTAGGGTACAAGTAGAACAAGTAGCACATAATCAGGTAACTTAGCATATATAATGTAGAAATCCAAAACAAATAGGCAAACCCAAACAATTCAAACATATGCAAATGATGAATGCCTGCCCTATGGCTGATGATATCATCTGTCGGTTCTCAAGCCAACCCGACATGTCCGGTAGCTAACCCGGGCACAGTCTCTCTGTTGCGTATTAATATCATTAGAGGGAATATGTGCCCTGTCACCATTAGAGGGTATCTGCGCCCTGTCGCCATTAGAGGGTATCTGCGCCCTGTCGCCATTAGAGGGTATCGGTGCCCTGTCACCCTTACAACCAGAGAGAAAACACAAGCATGCTTACATTCAACATTTTTCATCATTAATCATTTATCATATTCGTTAATTTATCATATATGCCTTTATACTCAGCCATAATCCATAATGGCTTTGCCGTAACTCGGCAATAACTCAGCCACCCGGCTCACAGTTCAATCCAGAACTTGCCAATTTATCAACATGGCTCTGCCGTTTCTCGCAAGAACTCAGCCATCCGGCTCATGGTCCAATCAAGAACCAACCATTTATCAATAAATATAGCCCTTCGGCTCATGGCATACATGGTACTTCCACCGCCATCCTCCATATCTCATATAATCATATCTGATCATCATTGATCATAACCTTTTCCCTTGCTTCACTCGCAGGTTACCACATCCCCTAGCTCCTTCCTCATTGCTAGGCATACCATAATGATTTGATACATAAGGGGTGAGATTGGAGGCTTAAAAGTATGAGGTTTGGCTTTAAAAACTCAAAAATCAACTTTGGCATGAAAATAGGGCCACGCGTACGCGCACTCCACGCGCACGCGTGGATGGCCAAAAACTCATCGACGCGCAAGCGTCATACGTGCGAACGCGCGGGTTGAAAAATATCCAAACGGCGCGCAAGCGTCAGCCACGCGTACGCGTGGGTGCTCTTGCGCCCAGGCACAAAACTGGCACGACCCTGGCACAACTCTCTGGAAAATAGCTGGGCATTTGGTACAGCGCATCGACGCGCCCGCGCACACCACGCGCATGCGTGGATGGTGCTTTCTGGAAGAACGGCACGCACGCGCCAGGTGCGCCTACGCGCGTAGGGTCGTTCTGCTAAAAATTTTCTAAGTTAAAAGCTGCAGAATTTACAGATTCAACCCCCAATCTTCCGACGGACATAACTCTCTCATTTTAAATTGTTTTTCACCCGTCCTTCAAACGGCATGGACATCCTGGATCCAATTTCATTTCTAAACATATTTGGCAGAAAACAGAGATCCGTAGTCCAGGTTATGTCCCGTCAAAGTATGCCCCAAAACCATGTTTCCATACAAAACCACAAAGTGCCATTTTCAAAACAAGCCATTTTCAACTCTTTTCAAAATCAATCAAAACATGCCAATTTCAGCCTTTTCTTTGAAATCAATCAAAATATACCAAAATCAACATCAAGCCTCCTCAACTCGCACGTTGACACTTTCTCAAACTCAAACAAATTTACATATCATATACTCTTTCTCATGCCAAATTTCAACAACACTATTTCCAATCAACCATCATTATACATAATCAATATCGTACTCACTATCACGTGGCTTTACCCACAAATCAACCTTAATCATTCCTCAAGCATATATCACGACAAACATATCTCTAATGCATCATCATACCATCAAGGCATCAATAATCATAATCACATATATGACCATATAATATATCTCAACCAAAACCAACATACCTCATCTATATAATTGCACCCAAATTTACCAAATCCCACACCTCAACTCCTCAAACCTTATTATTCAATAACCAACCCAATCATTCATATATTCATTATCTGAAATTCATCCAATCACTTGTGTCATCATACAATGCACACATCAACTTACCTTTCTTACCTTTTTTGGCCTCCGGCCCAAAATCCACGGCCTCCGGCCCAATATCATAATTTAAATGCATAAACCACAAATCAATACTCATTACCCAGTACATCAAATTCTCAATACACCAAGCATAGAAGGCCACACAATTCTCAACCCAAATCATTAATCCACATTACATACCAACTATGCATATTAGCACCAACCATTTACAAAATCCAAACTTAATCCTAGGGGCATCTAGCCTAGGAATTCTCATCACAACACACGGTACTTAAATGAAACTTAAACCGTACCTCTTGTAGCCAAACCAATTGAGCCTCTTCTTTGGAAGTCTTCACCAACCTTAGCTCCAAGCCTCACCAAAGCTCCTCAAGCAATACCAATCTCCCAATTGTGCACCAACATCACCAAATACACTAACATAACCAATATCACATACATACATCAACCTAGGGCTCATAAAAATGACAAGTCACAAGGGTTTGAGCACTTCTTACCTCAGCCCATATGAAGTAGGGATACAACCCACTTAGAATCCATGTTGGAGTATCCCTAAACACCCAAAATCACAAGATTTCAACACTAATTACCCAAAAACGTGTAACAGTGGGAAATTTCGAAAACTGGGCAGAGATGAATGGAATACTCACCACAAAACTTAGATAGAATTGTAGAGGATGAGAAGAGCAACGCGTGGCCGCAAACGGCTCGTCAATCGGAGCTCCGTAGCTCAAGTTATGGTGGTTTGAAGATCAAAGAGAGTTAGGTTTTCTCTCTTGTCTTCTCTCTTCCCAATTTCAGCGCCCAACACCCCTTCTTTAGGGCAAAATGAGCTGAAATGCTCATAACTAATGTTTATATATATTGGGTCTTGGGCCCACTTAGGCCGGTTCACTTATTTTTGCCCATTGACCCAATTTTGGGCCAAAACCTTTAAGATTAGCGCTCTAAATTGCACTTTAAATATTTCTACCTTCCCTAATTATAGTTCCTCATTTATTAATCTTATTTACCCATAATCAATTTTCTCAGCTGTAGTACCAGACAGATCTCAGCCGGTACTGCCGGTCAAAATTTCACTGCGCGCTTTTACGCAGAAAACTATGTTTTCTGACTCGAAAAAATTCACTGAATCCAAATATCATATTTGAATTATCAAATTCTGATTGCCAAATCTTCCAACCATATTCGCTCTTATTTAACTTATTATTTAATTAATTTCAGTTAGACCGGGTATTACATTCTACCCCCCTAACAGAAATTTTCGCCCTCGAAAATTCCATCCATCACTGCGAGTACGCGAGCGTAGTCTGCCTCTATATCCAACGCATAACAGTCCCAAGGTCCTTTTATTCTGCGCGCTTCCGTTGCCGCGCTCTGATTTCTCTATATTCGAGGTTCTCGGTCATTTGTCCAACGCCGACCAATAGTCTCGTTCCTTACTTTTATCGTCTCATCAACTCACCCTATTAAATCTCAAATCATGTCATCAATAATATTACCATCGTCGTTAATCACAGCCATCGTCCCCCATCACTATAATCAATCAAAGATCATCACCACACCTTAATGATACTCCATCACTATCCTCTCTCTCTGCCAAGCCAATTACCACTAATCACAGCTCAACTCCAAGCATAAACTCCAAACTTACTTTCTTATTCTCAAACCCTCGAATTTCCACATGACTTGCTGTTATAAAGCCTCCTACTCATCAATCAAAAACCCTTTCATTTCTGGAAAGCAAATGAGTTTGAAATAATAATTTAACAAAATTATAAGAATCCGCTTTCTTTTAATAATCTATATAAGCATTCGAGACACATCTCTTTTGTTAACGTTACTCATATCAAAAATCATCCTCAAAACCATAACCAACGCTCTTTCAATTTCTTGGGAAAAATTTTCAACAGTACCTCCCCAAAAATTGGAGTTTACCACCCGTCACGGGTTCCCTTAAACCAATCTCAGTACCGCATCAGCATTCCAATTTAGTGGTTTTCACATTCGTCTTTCAAAACCAATCATTATAAATCTCAATCTAATTCCAAGGTCACTATGACCAAACATCATGGTACTCATCTCTCAAACACGACAACTTGCACTCTCTCATCATCTAAATCCAATTATGCATCAATGATAATTTCCTCATCCGCTTTAGAACCATCAAAGCTCGCAGCCGCAATCAATTCCAACTATTGGGGATCATTACTTGCAGTAACCCGCTTAACCCTTCTAGTATTCAAACATAAGATACTATAGTAAACTTTTACAGCTCTTATTCGTAGCTATCCTGTGTTACTGCTTCCACAAGTTTCCGCTGCTTTATTCTGATCTCTCGTCTAGTACGAGTTCTATCACTTACTTCCTCACAACCACAACTTAGCATGACTGGCATTCACTAGATTTCTATCTATGATAGCCAAAACCACATACCAACTTAATCGTACTTTTAACACGTTGTTACCGATCTTTCGCTTACCAATTCCCAAACCGTCGGATCTAACGGTATCACCCGTTGTTGTAGTGAACACACGACCTTGTTGTTGGCCCTTGGTAGTATTCCGATTGACCTTCTTAGGACATTTCCAGGACACGTGTCCAACTCCTCTACAACCATAGCAAAGTCCCAATCCACCTCGACACGGAGTTTCCGGATGATGGCTTTGACATCGCCCACCAGTCATTCCACTCTGAGGTTGCTTTCCGTTAAAGGCCTACCTAATCACTTATGCTCACCAAACCTTCTATTAAGATAACTTAGGGTTATCTAGAACAGATCATAATTTTTCATACGACCATGTATTATGAGTGAATACCAGCCTTCAGCATTATCTAAAGTGGTAAAGAATTAAGTTATCAGTTTTCTTATTACCTCAGGTACGAAAATCAGACCTGGCAGTCTCCCGGTCCTTCCGATGTGGGCAATCTCTGACCAAATGTCCTAGCTTTCCGCAATTGTAACACAAACCCGAACCATAACGACACCGTCTATTTGGGTGATGACCTCCACATCTCTGACAGCTCAAAACATCTGAAACAACCACTATTTGCTTTTCCCTACCTTTTCCTTGGGAATTCTTATTTGTCGCAAGGTCATTTCGCCTTTGGGGAAGACGTTGTGGGTATCCTTTTCTCTTAAACTCTTGACCCCTTGTTGGGTATTCCTGATTGTGCTCTCTGCGGTGGGACTCCTGACGGTCATTCTTCGTCTCAACAGCCTTCCTCACACATTCTTCAGCAATATGGCTCTTGTTCACAAGTTCGAAGAAGACCCTAATCTCCATCGGTCCAACGGAGCTCAGGATTTCACTTCGAAGTCCTCCCTCATACTTAATACACTTCCATTCCTCGAAGTCTCCCGGGGTTCCTTGACACATACGAGAAAACCTGAATAACTCCTCAAATTTATCCGTATACTCAGATACGGACATTGTACCTTGCTTCAGCTGCAGTAATTCAAGTTCCTTGACCGTTCTAGCAGAATTCGGGAAGTACTTCTTATAAAATTCCACTTGGAAGGTACCCCAGGTGATAGGATCATTCCCCTGCTGCAGGAGACGTCGGGCCCCTTGCCACCAATGCGATGCTTCCCCCGTGAGCAGATAGGTAGCAAATTCAACACACTGTTCTTCAGGCACCAACTGCGCTTGCAATGCTCGCTCCATGGCCTGAAACCAGGTGTCAGCTTCAGACGGATTAGTGGTTCCCTTGAACTTAGGTGGATTAACCTTTAAGAAAGTTGCCAGTGTCATCGGGCCCTGAGCTCCACTTCTGCCATTGCCATTATTGTTTATCTGTTGCCCAAGAGCATCCGCAGTGGCCTGCATAGTAGCAGCCATATTCTCCAACACCGCCATAAAGTTTACCGGGTTATTCGGGTTGATTTCCAGTTCCTGAGTACTAGTACGATCTCTCTCACGTCCCCGACCAGGTCCACGAGGCGCCATCTGGTTCCTATACACACTAAACAATCGATATCAAGTTGATCAGTCTCAATATCGGAAGTATAGTGCTTCAAAGTACCAAAAGTACACTCATGGACTTCATGCTAGATGTATCGGTTAGATACCCTAACTAGCACAGGCACAGACTCAGAGTATGCATTGAAGCATAAGCAGTTCCATCCCTCAGGCTCACGAGGACGAACTGCTCTGATACCATAATGTAACACCCTAATATTCAAATCCTTATGCTCGAGTCATAAGTCAATGATATTACGGTGGTACGACTCTCAGGTGGATTTTTAATATATAAATATAGGTAATTTCGAAAAGAGTATTAATCGAGAAGCCTGAAAAGAGTAGAAATAAAATCGCGAAGACGTATCACTCACGTTTCGACAACAAAAGATAAATCGTGAAGCTGAAAACGATATACGGACAAGGCGTAGAGGAGATTAAGAGATAGATAACAGATAGATATATATAACATAAGTAAATAGCCACTAGTTACGACCCGCGAAGTTTAGGCCGGCTAGGGTACAACATGAAAGTAGATGACAACAGTATATCCTAATCTCTCCCAAAGGAAACATAAGAGCCTCTATAGGCAAGTTCCAAAAGAGTTCAATACATAATATAATCTTTTCAAAACATAGGTGGAGAGATTCTAATCAACCACAAAGTAGAGGAAATAAAGATCTTCGCCGTCTCTCAGACGACCCACAAACTCATTTCTAAGCACCTGGACCTGTATCTGAAAAACAAGAGATATATACGGAATGAGAACCCCGGGCCCATGGGTTCCCAGTACGGTAAAAGTGCCAAATAAATACAATGCACTGCAATAAAAACTCACCAAGCATCCTAAACTCCTTTTCACCAAGTATCCAGCCTAGATTCTTACTAATCTATAAATAGGCATCTGTCGTAAGGGAATCCTAAATCTAGATCACATGTCATATGACTCCCAACTCGCTGACTCTCCCACGAATCAGATTTCAGAATCATAAACAAAGCCATCATCAGTCGTGCTGTCTCAGCAATTCTATATCAATATATCATGCCCTCCCTGGAACTAGTGAAACCACATCACTGCGTCTACCCAGGGAGCTCAAATCATCTCAACTAATGATCACCATCATCATGCAATCGCATCATCAATTCATCTCATCAAGAACAGCCCTCAACCTCCACCGACACCAACATGAGAGGCCTCTCAGTTGTACAAACACAAGCAATACAGGCAAGTAATACACAATTAGGGTACAAGTAGAACAAGTAGCACATAATCAGGTAACTTAGCATATATAATGTAGAAATCCAAAACAAATAGGCAAACCCAAACAATTCAAACATATGCAAATGATGAATGCCTGCCCTATGGCTGATGATATCATATGTCGGTTATCAAGCCAACCCGACATGTCCGGTAGCTAACCCGGGCACAGTCTCTCTGTTGCGTATTAATATCATTAGAGGGAATATGTGCCCTGTCACCATTAGAGGGTATCTGCGCCCTGTCGCCATTAGAGGGTATCTGCGCCCTGTCGCCATTAGAGGGTATCGGTGCCCTGTCACCCTTACAACCAGAGAGAAAACACAAGCATGCTTACATTCAACATTTTTCATCATTAATCATTTATCATATTCGTTAATTTATCATATATGCCTTTATACTCAGCCATAATCCATAATGGCTTTGCCGTAACTCGGCAATAACTCAGCCACCCGGCTCAAAGTTCAATCCAGAACTAGCCAATTTATCAACATGGCTCTGCCGTATCTGGCAAGAACTCAGCCATTCGGCTCATGGTCCAATCAAGAACCAACCATTTATCAATAAATATAGCCCTTCGGCTCATGGCATACACGGTACTTCCACCGCCATCCTCCATATCTCATATAATCATATCTGATCATCATTGATCATAACCTTTTCCCTTGCTTCACTCGCAAGTTACCACATCCCCTAGCTCCTTCCTCATTGCTAGGCATACCATAATGATTTGATACATAAGGGGTGAGATCGGAGGCTTAAAAGTATGAGGTTTGGCTTTAAAAACTCAAAAATCAACTTTGGCATGAAAATAGGGCCACGCGTATGCGCACTCCACGCGCACGCGTGGATGGCCAAAAACTCATCGACGCGCAAGCATCATACGCGCGAACGCGCGGGTTGAAAAATATCAAAATGGCGCGCAAGCATCAGCCACGCGTACGCGTGGGTGCTCTTGCGCCCAGGCACAAAACTGGCACGACCCTGGCACAACTCTCTGGAAAATAGTTGGGCAATTGGTACAGCGCATCGACGCGCCCGCGCACACCACGCGCACGCTTGGATGGTGCTTTCTGGAAGAACGGCGCGCACGCGCCAGGTGCGCCTACGCGCGTAGGGTCGTTCTGCTAAAAAATTTTCTCAGTTAAAAGCTACAGAATTTACAGATTCAACCCCCAATCTTCCGACGGACATAACTCTCTCATTTTAAATTGTTTTTCACCCGTCCTTCGAACGGCATGGACATCCCGGATCCAATTTCATTTCTAAATAGATTTGGCAGAAAACAGAGATCCGTAGTCCAGGTTATGTCCCGTCAAAGTATGCCCCAAAACCATGTTTCCATACAAAACCACAAAGTGCCATTTTCAAAACAAGCCATTTTCAACTCTTTTCAAAATCAATCAAAACATGCCAATTTCAGCCTTTTCTTTGAAATCAATCAAAATATACCAAAATCAACATCAAGCCTCCTCAACTCGCACGTTGACACTTTCTCAAACTCAAACAAATTTACATATCATATACTCTTTCTCATGCCAAATTTCAACAACACTATTTCCAATCAACCATCATTATACATAATCAATATCGTACTCACTATCACGTGGCTTTACCCACAAATCAACCTTAATCATTCCTCAAGCATATATCACGACAAACATATCTCTAATGCATCATCATACCATCAAGGCATCAATAATCATAATCACATATATGACCATATAATATATCTCAACCAAAACCAACATACCTCATCTATATAATTGCACCCAAATTTACCAAATCCCACACCTCAACTCCTTAAACCTTATTATTCAATAACCAACCCAATCATTCATATATTCATTATCTGAAATTCATCCAATCACTTGTGTCATCATACAATGCACACATCAACTTACCTTTCTTACCTTTTTTCGGCCTCCGGCCCAAAATCCACGGCCTCCGGCCCAATATCATAATTTAAATGCATAAACCACAAATCAATACTCATTACCCAGTACATCAAATTCTCAATACACCAAGCATACAAGGCCACACAATTCTCAACCCAAATCATTAATCCACATTACATACCAACTATGCATATTAGCACCAACCATTTACACAATCCAAACTTAATCCTAGGGGCATCTAGCCTAGGAATTCTCATCACAACACACGGTACTTAAATGAAACTTAAATCGTACCTCTTGTAGCCAAACCAATTGAGCCTCTTCTTTGGAAGTCTTCACCAACCTTAGCTCCAAGCCTCACCAAAGCTCCTCAAGCAATACCAATCTCCCAATTGTGCACCAACATCACCAAATACACTAACATAACCAATATCACATACATACATCAACCTAGGGCTCATAAAAATGACAAGTCACAAGGGTTTGAGCACTTCTTACCTCAGCCCATATGAAGTAGGGATACAACCCACTTAGAATCCATGTTGGAGTATCCCTAAACACCCAAAATCACAAGATTTCAACACTAATTACCCAAAAACATGTAACAGTGGGGAATTTCGAAAACTGGACAGAGATGAATGGAATACTCACCACAAAACTTAGATAGAATTGTAGAGGATGAGAAGAGCAACGCGTGGCCGCAAACGGCTCGTCAATCGGAGCTTCATAGCTCAAGTTATGGTGGTTTGAAGATCAAAGAGAGTTAGGTTTTCTCTCTTCTCTTCTCTCTTCCAAATTTCAGCGCCCAACACCCCTTCTTTAGTGCAAAATGAGCTGAAATGCTCATAACTAATGTTTATATATGTTGGGTCTTGGGCTCACTTAGGCCCGGTTCACTTATTTTTGCCCATTGACCCAATTTTGGGCCAAAACCTTTAAGATTAGCGCTCTAAATTGCACTTTAAATATTTCTACCTTCCCTAATTATAGTTCCTCATTTATTAATCTTATTTACCCATAATCAATTTCCTCAGCTGTAGTACCAGACAGATTTCAGCCGGTACTGCCGGTCAAAATTCCACTGTGCGCTTTTACGCAGAAAACTATGTTTTCCGACTCGAAAAAATTCACTGAATCCAAATATCATATTTGAATTATCAAATTCCAATTGCCAAATCTTCCAACCATATTCGCTCTTATTTAACTTATTATTTAATTAATTTCGGTTAGACCGGGTATTACATAGAAGATCTGAAACTACTCAACACACGAATCACGGCATCGAATGGAAATAAAGGGTAATCAAAATAATTATTTTTAAGCATAGGAAATATGTTTTTCACATACATCACATAATAAGGAAGGGAAAGTAAAACCATGCAATTAATATGAATAAGTGGGTGAAGGATTGAATAAATCACTCAGATTAAGCACAAAATATATCATAAAATATGGGTTTATCAGCCCTTTTGACTAATCCTCGATATTAGGATTGACTAATTGGGATTAAATCACACATAATTACCATGTTTCTGGTCACACTAGGATAGGAATCCCTAATTAACCAATTCTCACCAAGAGCTCTTTTTACCATTTAAATTCTATTGTCATTGTTTTTACTTGCTTTCATTTCATTACTTGCATGCTTGTTTAATTTCTTGCATTTTAATTTCTTGCAATCTCATGCCATCAAACCCTCATTTCCCTCATAGCCAATGATTGAGCACTTCCTATTGCAACTTCTAGGAAGAACGACCCGGGACTTAAAACTCCCAATTATTGTGTATTGATTGTGACATCTTTTGAATTAACATTTGATTAATGATTAATGATCAATGGTTGGGTTTGGACTATACTTGCAACGGACAAATCCCTTTTTTAGTGTGAAAATCCAAACCTATGCTTTTGGTCATTGTCAAAACCAGCAATTCAATCCTAAACATCAAAGTTTAATATTTATAATTTAAACCGAGAGTAATTAAACCTCGGATCATCTTTCCAAGGAGTTGCAATAGAAAGTGCTCAATTATTGGCTATGAGGAAACAAGAGGGATTGATTGAAAGAGTGACAATCGGATTTCTGCTTGTAAAGAAATTCACAAATGTAATCGCATTGTAAGTATAGTTCTAAACCAACAGAAAATTCTTTCATACAAAAATTTTGTTTGTCACTAAAGCAAACCTAATAAAATTTATAAACCGAAGTATTCAAACCTCGGGTCGTCTTCTCAAGGAATTGCAGGGAAGTATGATTTATTATTGGTTATGAAAAACAGTATTTTTGGGTTTTTGAAAAGGTTTGAGCAAGCAAAATAAATTGCAGGAATTAATAAATTAATAACTACTAAAACTCTTGGCAAGGTATTAAAATTTGGAAGTCCTATCCTAGTTATCCTTATCGATGGTGATGAGAATTGAGTGTTAATCCCATTTAGTTAACCTTTACTAAAGCAAAGGAAACTCAAGTGGACTAATTAGTTTGATCCTCAGGTCCTAGCCAATTCCTAAGAAAGGCCTAGAGTTATTGGAATTCAATTCAATTAGCAAAAATAACAATTATCAATCACGATGAGTTTGATAACTCAAGAGTCTCCAATTAATCAACTAAAGCCAAGAATATAAAAAGCTAAATAAGAATCATAAATCTGAAATACCTCAGTTTTATATTAAATAAAGAAAATGCTAACATGAATGGTTCATAAGCCAACATTAACAAACTAAAATAAAATAATAGAATAAATAAAAGTAGAAGAACATTGAACCTGGGATTGAGAAGTAATCCTAAAATTAAGAGAAATCCAAAATACTAATCCTAAGAGAGAGGAGAGAACCTCTCTCTCTGAAACTACATCTAAACCTAAGATTATGAATTATGAAAGCATATTCATGAATTAATGGATTCTCCCACTTTATAGCCTCTAATCTGTGTTTTCTAGGCCGCAAACTGGGTCGAAAATAGCCCAGAAATCGCTGGAAAAGAAATCTGCCATGCTGATTTTCGTCACTGCGATGCGTCTGCGTGGAGCACGCGTTCGCGTTGCCTAGCGTCCGGGCAACTATGGCATATTACATATCAAATTGAAGCCCCGGACGTTAGCTTTCCAACGCAACTAGAACCGCCTCGTTTGGACCTCTGTAGCTCAAGTTATGACCATTTTAGTGAGAGAGGGTCAGGCTGACAACTTTTACAGTTCCTTCAACTTCTTGTATTCCTTCCACTTTTGCATGCTTCCTTTCCATCCCCCAAGCCATTCCTGCCCTGTAAATTCTGAAATCACTTAACGCACATATTAAGGCATCGAATGGTAATAAGAGAGGGTTAATATTAGCAAATATAAGGCCAAAGAGGCATGTTTTCAATCATAGCACAAAATCAGGAAGGAAATTGTAAAACCATGCATTTTGTATGAACAAGTGTATGAAAGATGGATAAAATCCACTCAATTAAGCACAAGATAAACCCTAAAATAGTGGTTTATCAACCTCCCCGTACATAAACATTAGCATGTCCTCATGCTAAGCTCAAGGGAAGCTATAAAGAGGTGAAGAGGAATGGTAGAATGTATGAAATGCAACCTATCTATATGAATGCAACTACATGCAGAATGCTTTTACCTACTTGGTTAAAAGTAAAACTTCCAAGACAAACATAAATCAGATTTCACTAATTCAATTTATACAATAAAAGACAAGTAAACTTGTAAGAAGATAGCTCATGAAAGCAGGGAACATAAAATCAAGCATTGAACCCTTACTAGTAGTGTATATTACTCTAATCTCTCAAGTGTATAGGGTAATCACTCTACTCTTCTCTAGTCATGCTTTCTAAAACCTTGTTCTTCATCTAAACAATCAACAAATATTTAGTATACCAATGCAAACATCATGAGGTCTTTTCAGGGTTGTAATGGGGCCGAGGTAAAGGTAAGGATATATATATATAAGGCTAAGTGAGCTAACAAAGTGAATCCTTGATTAGTCTAAGATCTCACCTAACATATACATACTTTATATAATTTAAAATGCTTTACCTAGCTACCCAAATTTTTCCCACTTTTGTATTACATGCTCATGTATCAAACTTATTTTTGAATTTTGTCCCATGTGCATTGATTCTTTTTATTTTGCATTTGGGGTAATATTATTTTTTTTGTATCCCCTTATTTAATTACTTAATATTTTTTTTCAATGCACATGGTAATTTAATTATTTTGATTTCACATGAGCATGCTTCCCAAATTTTGAAATAACTTATTCAATTTAATTCTCTTTTTTTTTTCTATCATCCCATGTTCCCATAAAATTCCCCATACTTAAATTATACACAATATCTATCTTAAGCTAACCAAGGATTCAACTTGGGATTTTTATTTTATTTTTCTGCTTAAGGCTAGTAATGTGGTTATGGAATAGAGGGGGGTTAAAAGCTCAAAGTGGCTAACAAGGGTGACATAAAAGGGTAGGCTTATTTGGGATAAGTGAGTGAAAACAAGTAATGGCCTCAATCATATGCAAGCATGTAAATACACTAAATAATGGACATATAGAGTGAAACAAAGTAAAGATTGCAATTATAGAGAAGAAAACACACAAGAATAAAATATTTATGGTTAACTAGTGTAACCATGTAATTAATCTCAAAATCTCACAGGTTGTGTGTTCTTTGGCTCAAAAACCATGTTCCAAACACAACTTCAAACAAATTTAACACATAGAAAATTTTTTATTTTTTTATTTAAATTAGTAAAATTTTTTTCAAAAATAGGGTCCTAGAAAGAAACATATTATTTTTCAACCAAGTAGTAACTAAATGCATAAAATCAAACAAATATGCAAATGCAACAACTAATTTAACAAAAAGAAAATTAAATATTGGTGTTAAAATATGAAGTAACTAACCGATGGAAGTCGGTATCGACCTCCCTACACTTAAAGATTGCACCGTCCTCGGTGCATGCTAAGATGTACAAGTGGGCGGGCGGTTCCGCAGCTAGTGCTCTTTTTGTTCCTTTCCTTGCTGGTGGTTTGGGAGTAGCTTTCTCTTTAACCTTCTTGGTGGCCATCCTGAAAAGGGAAAAAGAAAGTAACTTTTAAAGCTAAGGGTTAGAGTAAGGAAGAGAGTGGGAAAAGTGATAATCAATGCACAATAAAGAAGAATGACGTTAACACATGGTCATGACTACATGTGAAAAGTTCATCAATGGAAATATAGCAAGTGCATGTAATGACAATTAAATGCAAGATGTTTATTGGCATGCTGGCAAAGGCATGAGTAGCATAGATCAAGCATTCCATGTCCAAGTTAGATTACTAAGTCTTTCAAACTAACAACATGTTTGTAATAACAATTATATTTAATTAATAAAATAGAAAAAGGGTTTTGTGAAAAGCAAGCATTTAGAGTAGTAGAATAAAAGAAATCTAAAAATAGTGCACAATGCCATACGAGCGTTTTCACAAACACATATAATGCATGGTAAATAAGCTATTGAATGTATTAAATTGAACATGCAAGCAACCATATAAAATTAATATATAATTGTCAAATAATTCCTTAACAATCCACAAGCAAATCATAAGAAATAATAACCCAAATAAATTTCTAACACCAATGAAAATAATGTAATGAATGAAAGTATGCAAATAAATTAAATGAAACAGAATGGAAGTGAAGAAGGATGAGAAGTTAAAGAGATGAAGAAGAAGAAAGTAAGAAAAGGAAGAAGAAAGAAGAAAAGATAGAAGAAATTAGGATTAGAAAAGAAAAGATAAGATAATTGGCGTTGATCTGAATAAGTTGTGCGGCACAGGCGACGCGAGCGCGTGGGTCACGCGTTCACGTGGATAGCGCTTCTATGAAGTGACGTGGACTAATTTGTGCCATTAGCGTGAGGGCAGCCTCGCGGTCGCGCAACTCTCTGTTTTAAATGCATTTTGCCAAAAATATGGGTGACGCGGTAGCGTGGTTGACGCGATCGCGTGAGTGGCCATACTTTGAAAAACGACGCGGACGCGTGGGGCACGCGTTTGCATGGTGGGGCTTGTGCTTCTAGCGCGGTTCCAGCCCCACTCCATCATAACTTGCTACCATACACCCTTTTTACGTCGATTTTTAGGGCACGCGTTCGCATGGGTGACGCGGATGCGTGGGAGGCATTTTTCCCACATGACGCGGACGCGTCAACGACGCGGTCGCGTGGATCAATTTGAGCCAAAGGCACACCTCCAGCCACGCTCTCGCGTGACTCTCTGTTCACTTTTCTTTTCTTCCTAACGCACTTGTGACGCGGACACATCAGCAACGCTTACGCGTCGCGTGCATTATTTTTTTATATGCAAAATGCATAATGTAGTATGCAGATGTTATAAATAATTTCAGGTTCAATGAAATAAAATAAAATTCAAAAATAAAATAACTAAATAAAATTATAATTGAAAAAGGAACGATCATACCATGGTGGGTTATCTCCCACCTAGCACTTTTAGTTAAAGTCCTTAAGTTGGACATTTGGTGAGTCCTTTGTTATGGTGGCTTGTGCTTGAACTCATCCAGGAATCTCCACCAATGTTTGCAAATCCAATATTCTCCAGAATCCCAAACTTGGCATATAAAGCCTTCAAGCAAGTTAAAGCAGATGACTAGGCCCCGAGAGTGTTGATTGCCAGAATGAATTCTGGGGTCCCAAACCTTTCTTTTGCACCCGTCTTCTTGTTGATCATCATGATTCCATCCGGGTAGCAAGCAATCTGAATTCTCACTAAAGAGGCCAAACAACTTCCCAGATCCATTCAATTGAGCTCTACACCAACCTTTGCGTTTAAACTTAAAGCTTCCAATCATAATGAACCTTGCAGGACAATTCTTACAACTGACCATCTTTCTCTTACTCTTAATGCCACAAAGAGCTCTAAGTTGACCATCCGTCTTTAGTAGCCCATATTCAAGTGGAATTAGAAAGCTAAGGGATATGAATTTTACCCACTTGAATGTTGTGAAGGATGATGGCAACTTAGGGGGAGGGATCTCCAACAACTTTGGCAAGGTAATTGCAGGCTTTACTCCCGTGAGTGCTTTCTTGACACCTTCCATCTTTTTGCAAGCTTCTTCAATATCAACCTCTTCTTCTTGATAGCTTTCTTCCAATTTATTCTCTTCTTCATTGCATACCAAGGGCATGGGAGGCGGTGCTTTTGCTTCTTTAGTCTCCATCTCTTGATCAACCTCTTCCAAATCTTCAACCATGATATGCCTTGGAGGTTGTACACCCTCTTCAACATCAAATTCAAACGTCTTGGAAGGAGGTTCTATGATTTGAATTTGCCATGGAGGTTTCACATCTCCTAAATCTTCAACCATTTCTTCCTCTGCAACTATTATGGCTTCCTCTACTTGTTCCAATACAAAGCCATGTTCCTCATTGTCCACCGAAGTTTCTAGTGTCTCCTTCATGCTACGCTCTTCTTTTGATTCTCCACATGCAGCCAAGGGAGTACTTTGAGTGCTCAGATGTTGAGAAGCTAATTTATTTACTACCTCGGTTAAGGCAGTTGCTAGTTCCAGTACATCCCTTTGCATCTTCGCTTGCTCTTGAAGAAGACCACGAAGGATGTCATCCATTGGAGATTGGGGTGGATATGAGGGTTCATTATTTTGGAGAAAGGGTTCATAATAGGAAGGTGGTTCTTCTTGATAAGGATATGGAGATGGTGAATATTGAGGTGGTGGTTATGGGTGTGGTTCATATGGTGGTTGGTGTGGTGGATATAGGTTAGGGTCATATGGTGGTGTTTGGTGGTAATGGGCTTGTGAGTATGGTGGTCCAGAGTTGTGTTGAGGAGATGGTTCATAAGCATGTGGCGGGACTTGTTGGTAACTACAAGGGGGTCCACCATAGTCATCATTTTGGTATGCATCACAGAATGGTTGTTGGTTATAGTGCATTGGAGGGGGTTGTTGCCAAAAGGGTTGATCAAATCCTTGTGGCTCCTCCTATCTTCGATACTTCCAACCTTGATGTCTATTTTCATTATAGTTTCCATTCCTTACAACAACATTGGAACCAAACTTAAAGCGATGGGGGTGAGAACTCATAATACCAAATAAAAATTAAAAACGAAAATAAAAATAAATTTAAATTAAAAGGTTATTGAAATTTAAATTTTGAATTTGAAAATTAAATTTTGAATTCTGAATTTTTAAATTTTGAATTTTGAATTTTTGAAATTTGAAATTTGAAATTTGAAATTTAAATATAGAAATTTGAAATTTGATTTTGAAATAAGATAAGGTTTTGAAAAAGATATGATTTTTGAAAAAGATTTGAATTTTGAAATTTAAAACTAAGATAACATAAGATAAAAATTTTAAAATAGAAATCTGAAGGGAAAAGATATTTTTGAATTTAAAACTAAGATAAGATAATTTAAAAATTTTTATGCAAGTTTCGAAAATTCAATTAAAATAAAGAGAAAAGATATTTTTGAATTAAATAAGGAAAGAGAAAAATAATAAAATGACACCAAACTTAAAAACTTTTAGATCAAAACGAAGAAAACAACTAAGAACAACTTGAAGGTCAAGATGAACACGAAGAACAAATTTTTGAAAAATTTTTAATAACTAAATAAAAACTAATAACCTCTTAATTTATGAAAAAGCAAAAATAAAAACAAATAAACAAGCAAAAAGCAAATATTTACAACAACCAATAATAAGGCACACGTTTACAATTCCCCGGCAACGGCGCCATTTTGAAAGAGCGGATTTCTACTAGTAAAGAAATTCACAAATGTAATCGTGTTGTAAGTATAGTTCTAAACCAACAGAAAATCCTTTCGTACAAAAGTTTTGTTTATCACTAAAGCAAACCCAATAAAATTTATAAACCGAAGTATTCAAACCTCGGGTCGTCTTCTCAAGGAATTGCAGGGAAGTATGATTTATTATTGGTTATGAAAAACAATATTTTTGGGTTTTTGAAAAGGTTTAAGCAAGCAAAATAAATTGCAGGAATTAATAAATTAATAACTACTAAAACTCTTGGCAAGGTATGAAAATTTGGAAGTTCTATCCTAGTTATCCTTATCGATGGTGATGAAAATTAAGTGTTAATCCCACTTAGTTAACCTTTACTAAAGCAAAGGAAACTCATGTGGACTAATTAGTTTAATCCTCAGGTCCTAGCCAATTCCTAAGAAAGGACTAGAGTTATTGGATTTCAATTCAATTAGTAAAAATAACAATTATCAATCACGATGAGTTTGATAACTCAAGAGTCTCCAATTAATCAATTAAAGCCAAGAATATAAAAAGCTAAATAAGAATCATAAATCTGAAATACCTCAGTTTTATATTAAATAAAGAAAATCCTAACATGAATGGATCATAAGCCAACATTAACAAACTAAAATAAAATAATAGAATAAATAAAAGTAGAAGAACAATGAACTTGGGATTGAGAAGTAATCCTAAAATTAAGAGAAATCCTAAATACTAATCCTAAGAGAGAGGAGAGAACCTCTCTCTCTGAAACTACATCTAAACCTAAGATTATGAATTATGAAAGCATATTCATAAATGAATGGATTCCCCCACTTTATAGCCTCTAATCTGTGTTTTCTGGGCCGTAAACTGGGTCAAAAACAGCCCAGAAATCGCTGGAGAAGAAATTTGCCACACTGATTTTCGTCACTGCGATGCGTCCACGTGGAACACACGTTCGCATCGCGTTCCGTCAGAGCAACTATGTCACATTATATATCAAATCGAAGCCCCGGAAGTTAGCTTTCCAATGCAACTAGAACCGCGTCGTTTTGACCTCTATAGCTCAAGTAATGACCGTTTTAGTGCAAGAGGGTCAGGCTGACAGCTTTGCAGTTCCTTCAACTTCTTGTATTCCTTCCACTTTTGCATGCTTCCTTCCCATCCCCCAAGCCATTCCTGTCCTGTAAATCCTGAAATTACTTAACGCACATATCAAGGTATCGAATGGTAATAAGAGATGGTTAATATTAGCAAATATAAGGCCAAAGAGGCATGTTTTCAATCATAGCACAAAATCAGGAAGGAAATTGCAAAACCATGCATTTTGTATGAACAAGTGTATGAAAGATGGATAAAACCCACTCAATTAAGCACAAGATAAACCATAAAATAGTGGTTTATCAAAGAGGAAAGAACTTAAAATGCAAGGAAGTAAATAGGCATGCAAGTAATTAAAAGGAAAGCAATTAAAGCAAGGAAACTGGAAGTTAAATACTAAAATGAGCTCTTGGTGAGAATTGGGAAAATTGGGGCTTGCTATCCTAGTTGTGGACCACAAACATGGTAATTGTGTGTGGATTAATCCCAATTAGTCAACCCTACATCGAGAATAAGTTAACTAGGCATAATTAATCTCAAACCCTAAGTCCTAAGTCAACACTATTTATGGGTCACTTAGAGTCAAGGGAAACCAAATTAATTAACAATCCTCACACAATGTGGAATGGACATCCACCACTCAAGTTCACCCAAACACCCAATTTCCAACCAAGAGTGTGGAAAACTAGGCTAAAATCCTACCAAGCATTTTATCAATCACATGGTAGGCATAGAAAGAAAGCATGGTAAAATAACAAGAAATATGAATTCTACAACTACCAAAAGCAAGGAAAGCAAGAATAACAACTCAATTAAACAATAAAGGAACATGAAACATAAATTTGCATTAAATGTAAATTAAAGTGACAAGAGTGTGCATAAACATAAAAGACAACTAAAATGAGAAATTAACATGATAAACAAAGAAATTAAGACAAGAGAACAAAGAAAGGTAGAAGAAACTAGATTAAAACAAGAATTAAAAAGGAAAATTATAAAGAAAATGAACTAAGAACCCTAATTTCAGGAAAGAAGGGGGAGCTTCTCTCTCTAGAAAAGTGAACTACATGACTAAAATCTAACCCTAATTGCTCCTCCCTTCTCCAAGCTTCAATTCAGCATGAAATAGCCTTTGAAATGAGTTAGACTGGGTCCTGGAGGTCCAGAATTCACCCCCTGTGATTTGCATTAATGAGGTTACGTGCGGCTTCACACGCGTAAGCGTGGGTCACGCGTACGCGTCGCTAACCAAATCCACTCCCACGCGCATGCGTTGGTCACACGTACGCTTCGGTTGCAAATCTCCCTTGTGCATACGCACGCATGCTTGTGTGTGCGCACACTTGCTGTAAAGCTCCAAACTTCATTTCTTCATGAATTCTCCACCTTGCATGCTTTCCTCTTCACTTCTTCCATCCCATACTTGCCTTGGAAACCTGAAATCACTTAACAAATACATCAAGACACCAAATGGGATTAAAGTGAATTAAAATTAGCTATTTTAAGGCCGAAAAAGCATGTTTTCACAATTAAGCACAAATCTAGGGAGAATTACAAAACTATGCTATTTAAAGGAATAAGTGTAAGAAAAGTTGATGAAATCTACCCTAATAGAGAAAATAAATATCATGAAATGTGGATTTATCACATCCTCACACTTAAACAATAGCATGTCCTCATGCTATACCAAAAGAAGACAAGAAGGGGAATGAACATTTATTCAAAGCAGGGAAGCTACCTATATGCAATCTACCTATATAAATGCAACCACTTAGTCAAAATAAATCAATTTCCAAGAATACATAGGCTAAAGCAATTTAAATCCCTAATTGACTTGAGTTATTGGAAAGAGTTAACAATCTTGCAAGATAAGCAATAATAAAAGGTGGAAACATAGAATTTGAGCAATCGAACCCCTTACCAGATGTGTTTACACTCTAATTGCTCAAGTGTTTAGGGTTGATCTACTCAAATCTCTTGTAATCATGCTTTCTAAGATTTGTTATTCATCTAACAATCAAAAATTATTCAATGTATGCATGCAAGTATCAAGAGAATTTTCCATGGTTGTAATGGGGCTAGGGTAAAGGTAAGGTTATATATAGTTAAGTGGGCTTTATATTTGCATCTTTGATTAGCCTAGGCTCTCACCTAACCTACATAACAACCTATACAACTCAAAGCAAACCTAACTACCCATTCCTCACTTTCTTACACACTCATGCATTTTCTTTTTAATCACAACTTATATTCATTGTTATTGTTACTCTACTTTGGGCATTTTGTCCCCTTTTTATTACTCTTTCTTTCTTTTTCTTTTTTTTTTCTCTTTTGTTTTTACAAACTATATACAAGAATGTCAATGCATATGGTTTAAGTATTTGATGCATGAGTATGTACCCAATTTCCCAAGATTTGCAACGAAAGTACAAAAATCCACTTTTACCTCAACCAAAGTTCCCAAACTTCCCCACACTTAGATGATACACACACTCGCTAACCTAAGCTAATCAAAGATCCAAATAAGGGACATTTGTTATTTTTCCCTTAGGGTTGGTGATGTGCTAAAATTAAGAACAAATGGGTTTAGCATAGGCTCAAAGTTAGTAAACAAGGGAAGACAAATGGGTAGGCTATTTGGGTAAGTAAGCTAAATGAAAAGATGGCCTCAATCATATAAATGTATATATATACATCAAACAATGGACATAAAGAATCAAACAAATCAAAGATTATAATCATAAAAAGAGAATAACATACAGAAGAATGAAAATAGTGGTTATATGATGCAACCACACAATGAGGCTCAAAACTCGCATGCTTATGTGTTCCTAGTTCAAAAACATGTTCCACAATATATAAATCATGCAAGTTTCAAAAGATTTTAACTGAAATCAATTAAGATATCAATGCCCTATGAAGAATATTTTACTTGGAAAATTTTATTAAATTAACTAAGCTTATTATATGTATGCAAGGAAATGCAATAAACTATGAGAGAATGTAATTAAAACTCAAACATATATACATACCAATAAGAAAGATGCAACTAAGAATTCAAAAAGAGTGCAAAAGTGTTAGGATTAGAGTTTGCCATCCAAGATTGCCGATCGGTGACATCCTCCCACACTTAAAGGTTAGCACGGTCCTCCGTGCATTCAACGGTGAGTAAAGGGGGTATGGCGACTTCGGATTGCCACCTTCGGCTGGTGGATCAATCGGTTGCTACATGCTCTTCCTCCTGCTTCTGTTGCCGCTTATGGTGCATCATTAATGAAAAAATAGAAAATAGGATGATTATACAAGTAAATGCAAAAACAAGGAAGCATAGAGTGTTGGAATGAAGTGGTATTCACTAGAAAGAGTGAGTGAATTAGTTTGTGACATGTAGGAAATAAGTGTGTATATTCTAAGTTGCGCGGTTTAGAACACACACACTAGCATGGAAAGCGATGTCACAGCTACAACAAAGAAGCATGCACTTCACTCATTCTAGTGTGCTTGAGATACTTTAAAAGACTTGTAGGTTAAGAAAAACAAACAAGCAATAAAGAAGCATAAAAGTATTAAAGCAGGAATCAAGGAATTGTGAATTGTATCATGAAGCAACACTTAATTGACATAAAGTGGAAAGCATGGCAAGCATAGTCCACAAAGCTTATAAAGCTCAAAAAGTGATATTAGGTAAGCTTATGATCCAATTTCACAATTCTTAATGTTAATGCATCAAAACGGTGATATAGATAAATAGCAATCATAACAAGCATCACCTAACAAAAAATGCATCAACTTCATACAAATTGCCTAATAATAGATAATAAAATCAAATCATATAGTGGCCAAAATATGCAATTTAGAAATCCAAAAGCATTCTTAAAGGCAATATATGAGTACCTGGTATGCGCAAAATTCAACATTAATAACTCAATACCAAGCAACAATTTATAACATCAACAAGGACATCCAACAATGATAGCAATAACAATATCAATATTCCAGCAGGAAAAACTCAACATAGTCAAACAATCAACTCAATCATCCAACACTTAGCACCAAAATGGAAAATTTAAGTAACTAACTAAAGAAATAAACAACTAACAAACAAGAGAACCAACAAACTAAAGGTAGGTGAGGGAGGTGGTGAAGTATAGTGTTGAGTGGTCGTTGAAGAAGGGAAAGAATTGAGAACAAGAGAGAAGAAGAAAAGAAGTAGAGAAAAAAGAAGAAGAGAATAGTGTAAAACAGGGGAGGGATCCACGCGTACGCGTCACTAACGTGTGCGCGTGGTGCGGGCAAAAAAGGGAATCGATGCATAAGCGTGAGGGACGCGTACGCGTCGGTGGGCGACATGGAAAAGGTTGTGCGTTTGCACTATGCGTCAAATGCTTCCAACAGACGCCTTGTTTTGTGGTGTGCCACACAAAGACGAAAATATTTTTTTTTCAAAGGATCATGTGTGAACACGCACACAGGTCTGTGTGCACGCACAGAAGTAAAAAAGGCAGGGGTTCATGATGAGTCCATATTTTACAATATATTTTGGTTTGATTTGAGTGGATTCCATCACATAAACCCACATTTATTCACCTAATTAGCATACTTTTGAGATTTCTTCCTAAATTGTGCTTGAAAGTGAAAACATGCTCTTTTGTGCTTAATTTAGTCAATTTTATTCACTTTAATCCCATTTGGTGCCTTGATATATTTGTTAAGTGATTTTCAGGTTTTCAAGGCAAGCATGGGTTGGATAAGTGAGGAGAAGAGCATGCAAAAGGGAAGAAATCATGAAGAAATGAGATTTGGAAAGCTGCCAGCCCTGACCTCTCGGTACTAAATTGATCATAACTTGAGCTATAGAGGTCCAAATGAGGCAGTTTCAGTGGCATTGAAAAGCTAATGTCCGAGGCTTCAAAATGATATATAATTTGCTATAGTAGACTAAGTTGAAGTGTGCATACGCACACAATTTTTGCCCAAGCACAGGTCAGGATTCAGCAAGTGTGTGGACGCACACATCTGTGCGTCCGCACAGGTCCCTACACGTGAGCTCATTAATTGGAAACCACTGGGGGCGATTTCTGGGCCCCCAAAACCCATTTCAACTCAGTTTTTGAAGCTATTTAAGGCCAAAGTGAAGAGGAATGAAGGGGGCAATTAGGTTTAGGTTTTATGATGCTTTCTCTTAGTTTCTAGAGAGGGAAGCTCCCCCCTCTCTCTAGAATTAGGGTTTTATTAGTTAATTTCCTTTTAATTTCAGCTTTTACTTCTTATTCTAGTGTAGTTTCATTTATGTTTCCATGTTCTTCTATCTTATTCTTCTTCATTTCTCTTGTTATTTCCTTTATTTTGTCATTTTTATGCTTGTGGATACTCTTCGTTACTTTAATTTTAATTAATGCAAATTTATGTTTCCATGTCATTTATTGCTTTCTTGAGTTGTTATTGTCATTTCCTTGCTTTGGTAGTTTTAGAATTTATTTTAATATAATTTAATATTATTTTATTCTCATGAACACCAAGTGTTTGATAAAATGCTTGGCTTAGTTTTCACTTACTTTTTCCTCACTCCTGGCTTGGAATTGTTGACTTTGGTGTCCCTTGAGTCATTGATGTCCATTCCTATTTGATATATTAGAGTAGTTAGTTAATTTGGTTTGTCTTGACTCTATGTGACCCCTAGTGTTGACATAGGACTTAGGGATTGGAATTAACTATGCCTATTTGACTTATCTTCGATGTAAGGTTGACTAAGTAGGATTAACCCTTGATAATCATCATGTGTTTGTGGTCAATGACTAGGATAGGTAGCCTTAGTTCTCAATTACTTGCCAAGAGGTTTCTTGCATTTTAATCTTCCTTGCTTTGACTTTTAATTGCTTTTGAATTTTATTTCTTTATGTTTAATTTCTTGCATGTTTATGTTTTCACACTCTTGGTTGAGAAATTGGGTGTTTGGGTGGAATTGAGTTGTGGATGTCCATTCTGCATTGTGTGAGAAAGGTTAACTGGTTTGGTTTGCATTGACGCTAGTCTTTCACTAAGTAATTAGTGAGTTGACTACGACTTATGGATTGAGATCAATTACACCTTTGACTAATTCTCAAGGAGGATTGATTGATTTGGATTGCTTCCACATAATTGCCATGTTTGTGGTCCATAACTAGGATAGGAAATCTAGATTACCCACTTCTTGCCAAGAGTCCTTTAATTGCTTTCTTTTAATTCTTGCATGATCATTTACTTTCTTGCTATTTACATTTCTTGCTCTCTTGCATTCACAATCCGCATGATCTCATGCTCTCTCATAGACAATGATTGTACATTTTATTGCAACTCTTAGGGAGAACGACCTGGGAGCTAAATAATCTCGGTTTATATTTTGTATTGACTTTATTATTTGATAGTGAGAATTCATTGTTGGTTTGGACTATACTACCAACGAATTGATTCTTGTTTTGATTGATTCCAAACCATACAAGAATTCTCCTTGTCAAAATTTGGCGCCGTTGCCAAGGAGTTGCAATGGTGTTGTTGTTGGCTATTGTAAATATGTTAATATGTAAATAGCTTTCTTTTTGGTTGTCTTTGTTGATGGTTAGGATTGGGATCCTAGAGGACATTGAACATTCTAGCATTGGTGGGGAAGTCAAGCACAAGCCACCATAGCAAGGGCTCTCCCAATTGTCTAACTTAAAGACATTAAATAAAAGTGTTTGGTAACATTGTTCCAACTCTTCCCTTTTTGTATATATTTTTTGGTTTATTGCATTTTTGTTATGCTTGATTGACTTAGGATTACTTAAATTTTGAGTAGATAGGTTAATTTTGGTTTGGATTATGAATTTATGGGTTCTTGCATGTTTTGGTGCTTGGTTTTGATTGAACTAAGGCTTGGTACCTTAGATTTTGAAAGAAAAATTTTTTGCAAAACATGGCATCTGTGCGTACGCACACAACTGCTATTTTCTGCTTCCTGTGCATGCGCACCGACCTGTGCGCACGCACACGCATGATTTTGCCCTCTGTTCGCAGCACCAGAACGCCTTGTGCGCGCGCCTTCCCCTATTTTCTGTGACCTGTGCATGCGCAACCATTCGTGCGTACGCATACATACCCTTTTTCGCAGTCTTTGTGCGGACGCACAGACGTGTGCGTCCGCACGCCAACTTGCAACCACTCTGGTGGGAGCGTTGGCATAGCTTGTGCGTGTGAACCCTTGCCCCTTACGCTCTTATGCACGCGCACAGACCTATGTGGGCGCACACACATGATCCTTTCCTAAAGAAAAAAAACCTACCTGTGCGTGCGTGATGAGCGGATAATTTATATGCTTCTTGGCATTGTTTTTACATAGTTTTGAGTATGATTTAGTTAGTTTTTAATATATTTTTATTAGTTCTTAAATAAAAATCACATTTCTGGACTTTACTATGGGATTGTGTGTTTCTCTGTGATTTGAGGTATTTTCTAGCTGAAATTGAGGGACTTGAGCAAATATCTGATTTAGAGGCTGAAGAACGACTGCAGATGTTGTTAGATTCTGACCTTCCTGCAGTCAAAGTAGATTTTCTGGAGATACAGGAGTCCAAATGGTGCGCTCTCAACTGCGTTGGAAAGTAGACATCCAGGGCTTTCCAACAATATATAGTACTCCATACTTTGCCCAAGTTTAGACAACGCAAACTGGCGTTCAACGCCAGCTTTCTGCCCTATTCTGGCGTTAAACGCCAGAAACAAGTTGTAAAGCAGAGTTAAACGCCAGAAACAAGTTACAAACTGGCGTTCAACTCCAAGGAAGATCTCTACACGTGAAAGCTTCAATGCTCAGCCCAAGCACACACCAAGTGGGCCCGGAAGTGGATTTCTGCATCATTTACTTATCTCTGTAAACCCTAGTAACTAGTTTAGTATAAATAGGACTTTTTACTATTATATTTATATCTTTGGATCATCTCTGGAACACATTATGTAACTTTTACGTTCTGAGACCTCCATGGGAGGCTGGCCACTCGGCCATGTCTACCCTATTATCACTTATGTATTTTCAACGGTAGAGTTTCTACACACCATAGATTAAGGTGTGGAGCTCTGCTGTTCCTCATGAATTAATGGAAAGTACTATTGTTTTTCTATTCAATTCAAGCCTATTTCTTCTCTAAGATATTCATTCGCACACAAGAACATGATGAATGTGATGATTATGTGACGCTCATCATCATTCTCACTTATGAACGCGTGCCTGACAAACACTTCCGTTCTACATGTAAACAAGCTTGAATGTGTGTCTCTTAGGCTTCTGATCTACGATCAAAGTCTTCGTGGTATAGGCTAGAATTATTGGCGGCCATTCTTGAGATTCGGAAAGTCTAAACCTTGTCTGTGGTATTCCGAGTAGGATCTGGGAAGGGATGGCTGTGACGAGCTTCAAACTCGCGAGTGCTGGGCGTAGTGACAGACGCAAAAGGATTACTGAATCCTATTCCAGCATGATCAAGAACCGACAGATGATTAGCCGTGCGGTGACAGTGCATTTTGGACCATTTTCACTGAGCGGACGGGATGTAGCCATTGACAACGGTGATGCCCAATATAAAGCTTACCATGGAAAGGAGTATGAAGGATTGGATGAAAGCAGTAGAAAAGCGGAGATTCAGAATGAACTAAGCATCTCTATATGCTTATCTGAAATTCTCACCAGTGAATTACATAAGTATCTCTATCTTTATTTTACGTTTTGTTTATCTTTTAATTATTAAAACTCTATAACCATTTGAATCCGCCTGACTGAGATTTACAAGGTGACCATAGCTTGCTTCAAGCCGACAATCTCCGTGGGATCGACCCTTACTCACGTAAGGTTTTATTACTTGGACGACCCAGTGCACTTGCTGGTTAGTTGTGTGAAGTTGTGACAAAGAACTAAAATTATGAACGTGCACATGAAGTTTTTGGTGCCGTTACCAAGGAATGAACGATCACGATTTCGTGCACCAAGTTTTTGGCGCCGTTGCCAGGGACTGTTCGAGTTTGGACAACTGACGGTTCATCTTGTTGGTCAGATTAGGTATTTTTATTTTATTTTTAAGCTTTTTATTTCTTATTTTCGAAAAAGAAAATACAAAAAATTTTTCTTCTTTTTCGTTTTTCCCAAAATAATTTTTGAAAAAAAAAATTTTAAAAATAAATTATTCTATGTTCTTCATAATTTTTAAGAATGAATTCTAGAGTTTCATTGTGATTTGTTGAAGTCTGGCTGGCTATAAAACCATGTCCAAATTCTTTTGGACTGAGGCTTCCTCTTCACATGCTTGAACTATGTATGCTAAAGCTTGGCTGGCCATTGGCCATGTCTAGTGTTTTGGACCGGAGCTTTCATTGAAAGCTTGGCTGGCTAGTAAGCCACGTCTAATTCCTGGACCGGAGCTTTAGACTAACATTATATGATTCCTGGAATTCTCATTAGAAATTTTGAAATCCTTAATTTTCTTTTTCCAATTAATTTTCGAAAAATCCAAAAAAAATTAATAAAATCATAAAAACAAAAAATATTGTGTTTCTTGTTTGAGTCTTGTGTCAATTTTGAAGTTTGGTGTCAATTGCATTTTCTTAAAATTTTTGAAAACTCATGCATTTGTTCTTCATGATTTTCAAGTTGTTCTTGATGAATTTCTTTGTTTAATCTTTAAATTTTTATTGTTTGGTGTCTTTTCTTGTTTTTCATATGAATTTTCAATTTGTTAGTGTCTCAACATTAAAAATTTCTAAGTTTGGTGTCTTACATGTTTTTCTTTTCTTACAAATTTTCAAAAATATGTTCTTGGTGTTCATCTTGACATTTAAAGTGTTCTTGCATGCATCATGTGTTTTGATCTTGAACTCTCATGTTTTGAAGTCTTTTCATTGTTTTTCTCTTTCATCATTAAAAATTCAAAAATAAAAAAAATATCTTTCCCTTTTTCTTCTCATAAAATTCGAAAATTTGAGTTGACTTTTTCAAAAATTTTTAAAATCTAGTTGTTTCTTATGAGTCAAATCAAATTTTCAATTTAAAAATTCTATCTTTTTCAAATCTTTTTCAAAAATCAAATCTTTTTCATTTTTTCTTTCATAATTTCGAGATTTTCAAAATTTATTTTCAAAATCTTTTTCTTATTTCTATTTCATATTTTTGAAATTAATGCTAACAATTAATGTGATTGATTCAAAAAATTTCAAGTTGTTACTTGCCTATTAAGAAAGGTTCAATCTTTAAATTTTAAAATCATATCTTTTTGTTTCTTGTTAGTCAAGTAATCAACTTTAATTTCAAAAATTAAATCTTTTTAAATTTCCTTTTTAAACCTTTTTCAAATTGATTTTCAATCACATCTTTTTCAAAATCAATTTCAAAATCCTTTCTAACTTCTTATCTTTTCAAAATTTATTTTCAAATCTTTTTCAATTAATCTTATCTTGTTTGATTCTTATCTTTTTCAAAACTACCTTACTAATTCTCTTTCTCTAATTTTCGAAAATCACTAACCTCTTTTTTAAAATTCCTTTTTAATTAACTAATTATTTTAACTTTTAATTAAATTTAATTTCATTTTTCGTTTTAAAATTTTTGAATTTTAACTTTAATTTTAAATTAAAAAACAAAAATATTTTATTTTATTTTATTTTATTTTCGAAATTATGTCCCCCTCATCTCTTTCTAATTATTTTATTTATCTACTAACACTTCTCTTCTTCTTAAAAATTTGAACCCTCTCCCTCTTTCTGTGTTCGAATTCTTTTTCTTCTCTTCTACTCACATAAAGGAACCTCTCTACTGTGGCAAAGAGGATCCCTATTATTTTCTGTTCTCTTCTTTTTCATATGAGCAGGAGCAAGGACAAGAACATTCTTGTTGAAGCAGATCCTGAACCTGAAAGGACTCTGAAGAAGAAACTAAGAGAAGCTAAAATACAAAAATCCAGAGAAAATCTTACAGAGAAACTTGAAAAAGAAGTAATGACCGAACCCAACAACAATGCAAGGAAGATGCTTGGTGACTTTATTGCGCCAAATTCTAACTTACATGGAAGAAGCATCTCAATCCCTGCCATTGGAGCAAACAATTTTGAGCTAAAGCCTCAATTAGTTTCTCTGATGCAACAGGATTGCAAGTTTCATGGACTTCCATCAGAAGATCCTTTTCAGTTCTTAACTGAATTCTTGCAGATCTGTGATACTGTTAATACCAATGGGGTTGATCCCGAGGTCTACAGGCTTATGCTTTTTTCGTTTGCTGTAAGAGACATAGCTAGAATATGGTTGGACTCTCAACCTAAAGATAGCCTGAACTCTTGGGATAAGCTGGTCACAACTTTCTTAGCCAAGTTCTTTCCTCCTCAAAAGCTTAGCAAGCTTAAAGTGGATGTTCAAACCTTCAGACAGAAAGAAGGAGAATCCCTCTATAAAGCTTGGGAGAGATACAAGGAACTGACCAAAAAGTGTCCTTCTGACATGCTTTCAGAATGGACCATCCTAGATATATTCTACGATGGTCTGTCTGAGTTATCAAAGATGTCACTGGAACATTCTGCAGGTGGATCCATCCACCTAAAGAAAACGCCTGCAGAAGCTCAAGAACTCATTGACATGGTTGCAAATAACCAGTTCATGTACACTTCTGAAAGGAATCCTGTGAATAAGGGGACGCCTATGAGGAAGGGAGTTCTTGAAATTGATACTCTGAATGCCATATTGGCTCAGAATAAAATATCAACTCAGCAAGTCAATATGATCTCTCAGAGTCTGAATGGATTGAAGGAATCATCCAACAGTACTAAAGAGGCATCTTCTGAAGAAGAAGCTTACGATCCTGAGAACCTTGCAATAGCAAACGTGAATTACATGGGTGAACCTTATGGAAACACCTGTAACCCCTCATGGAGAAATCATCCAAATTTCTCATGGAAGGATCAACAAAAGCCCCAACAAGGCTTTAATAATGGTGGAAGAAACAGGTTTAACAATAGTAAACCTTTTCCATCATCCACTCAGCAACAGACAGAAAATTCTGAGCAAAATCCATCTAGCTTAGCAAATTTAGTCTCTGATCTATCTAAACCCACTGTGAGTTTCATGAATGAAACAAGGTCTTCCATTAGAAATTTGGAAGCACAAGTGGGCCAGCTGAGTAAAGGAATCACTGAAACTCCTCCTAGTACTCTCCCAAGCAATACAGAAGAGAATCTAAAAAGAGAGTGCAAGGCCATAACTTTACTTGATGTGGCCGAACCTACAAGGGAGGAGGGGGATGTGAATCCCAATGAGGAAGACCTCATGGGACGTCCTCTGAACACTAGAGGGTTCCCCAATGAGGACCTGAAGGAATCTGAGGCTCATACAGAGACCATAGAGGTTCCATTCAACCTGCTTCTGCCCTTCATGAGCTCTGATGAGTATTCTTCCTCTAAAGAGGATGAAGACATTACTGAAGAGCAAGTTGCTAAATACCTTGGTGCAATCATGAAGCTGAATGCCAAATTATTTGGTAATGTGACTTGGGAAGATGAACCTCCCTTGCTCACCAATGAACTGAATGCATTGGATAGGCAGAAATTACCTCAAACGAAATAGGATCCTGGTAAATTCTTAATACCCTGTACCATAGGTACCATAACCTTTGAGAAGGCTCTATGTGACCTGGGGTTAGGCATTAACCTTATGCCACTCTCTGTAATAGAGAAACTTGGGATCTTTGAGGTGCAAGCTGCCAAAATCTCATTAGAAATGGCAGACAACTCAAGAAAACAGGCTTATGGACTAGTAGAGGACGTGCTAGTAAAGGTTGAAGGCCTTTACATCCCTGCTAATTTCATAATCCTAGACACTGGGAAGGATTAGGATGAATCCATCATCCTTGGAAGACCCTTCCTAGCCACAGCAAGAGCTGTGATTGATGTGGACAGAGGAGAGTTGGTCCTTCAACTGAATGAGGACTACCTTGTATTTAAAACTCAAGGTTCTCCTTCTGTAACCATGGAGAGGAAGCATGAAAAGCTTCTCTTACTGCAATGTCAACCAAAGCCCCCACAGTCAAACTCTAAGTTTGGTGTTGGGAGGCCACAACCAAACTCTATGTTTGGTGTTGAACCCCCACATTCAAACTCTAAGTTTGGTGTTGGGAGGTCCCAACAATTCTCTGAATATCTGTGAGGCTCCATGAGAGCTCACTGTCAAGCTATTGACATTAAAGAAGCGCTTGTTGGGAGGCAACCTAATGTTATTTAATTATATTTAATTATTTTCCATTTCTATTTTATGTTTTTTTTTAGGTTGATGATCATGTGAAGTCACAAAAACTAATGAAAAATAAAAAACAGAATGAAAACAGCATTAAAAATAGCTCACCCTGGAGGAAGAACTTACTGGCATTTAAACGCCAGTAAAAAGCATCAAACTGGCATTTAACGCCAGAAAGAAGCATCAAACTGGCATTAAATGCCAGAAACAAGCACCAGACTGGCGTTTAACGCTAGAACAGAGCATGGAATTGGCGTTAAACGGTAGAAACAAGCAGCAAGCTGGCATTTAATGCCAGACATGCATTCTAAGGGCGTTTTACACGCCTAAATGGAGCAGGGATGTTAAGTCCTCGACTCCTCTGGATCTGTGGACCCCACAGGATCCCCACCTACCCCACCTCTTCTTCTCTCCTCTTCACACCTTTTCATAACTCTCTTCCCCAAATACCCTTCACCAATCACCTTCATACCTCTTCCCTAAATACCCTTAACCACTCACATCCATCCACTCTTCCCCATAAACCCCACCTACAACCAAAATTCAAATTTTTTTCCATCCCAAATCCAACCCTAATGGCCGAAACCTACCCTCCACCCCACCCCTATATAAACCCCTCAACACTACTCCATTTCACACATTACAACCACCACTTCTCCGCCTTGGCCGAATACACTCTCTCACTCCATCTCCTCCATTTTCTTCTTCTTCTACTACTTTTTTTCTTCTTTTGCTCGAGGACGAGCAAGCCTTTTAAGTTTGGTGTGGTAAAAGCATTGCTTTTTATTTTTCCATAACCATTTATGGCACCTAAGGCCAGAGAAACCTTAAGAAAGAGGAAAGGAAAGGCAATTGCTTCCACCTCTGAGTCATGGGAGATGGAGAGATTCATCTCAAAGGTCCATCAAGACCACTTCTATGAAGTTGTGGCCAATAAAAAGGTGATCCTCACCCTTTCACTAGAAGGGTCAACTTTGATCAAAGGTTGGACCAAGTCCTTAGGGACATTTGTGTGGAAGATATCCTCACTGATGAGGATAAGCCCATCACTGAGAAAAGGATGGAGCAAACAAGAGATCATGGACCTCAACAAGAGCATGAGAAAATTTCTCACCGTGAAATCCCTGAGATGCCTCAAGGGATGCACTTCCCTCCACAAAACTATTGGGAGCAAATCGACACCTCCCTAGGAGAATTAAGTTCCAACATGGGACAACTAAGGATGGAACACCAAGAGCACTCCATCATTCTCCATGAAATTAGAGAATATCAAAGAGATATGAGGGAGGAGCAATAAAGACAAGGAAGAAACATAGAGGAGCTCAACAGCACCATTGGTTCGTCAAGAAGAGGAAGACGCCACCCTCACTGAGGTGGACTCGTTCCTTAATCTCCTTGTTCTTATTTTCCTATTTTTCAGTTTTTGAGCCTTATGTTTTATTTATGTTTGTGTCTTTACTATATGATCATTAGTGTTTAAGTGTCTATGTCTTAAAGCTATGAATGTCCTATGAATCCATCACCTCTCTTAAATGAAAAATGCTTTTAATCACAAAAGAACAAGAAGTACATGATTTCGAATTCATCCTTGAAATTAGTTTAATTATTTTAATGTGGTGACAATACGTTTTGTTTTCTGAATGAATGCTTGAACAGTGCATATATCTTTTGAATTTGTTGTTTATGAATGTTAAAATTGTTGGCTCTTGAAGAATGATGAAAAAGGAGAAATATTATTTGATAATCTGAAAAATCATAAAATTGATTCTTGAAGCAAGAAAAAGCAGTGAATACAAAAGCTTGCGGAAAAAAAAAAGAAAAGAAAATTGGCGAAAAAAATAAAAGAAAGAAAAAGAAAAAGCAAGCAGAAAAAGCCAACAACTCTTTAAACCAAAAGGCAAGAGCAAAAAAGCCAGTAACCCTTTAAACCAAAAGGCAAGGGTAATAAAAAGGCTCCAAAGCTTTGAGCATCAGTAGATAGGAGGGCCCAAAGGAATAAAATCCTGGCCTAAGTGGCTAAACCAAGCTGTCCCTAACCATGTGCTTGTGGCGTGAAGGTGTCAAGCCAAAAGCTTGAGACTGAGCGGTTAAAGTCAAGGTCCAAAGCAAAAAAAGAGTGTGCTTAAGAACCCTGGACACCTCTAACTGGGGACTCTAGCAAAGCTGAGTCACAACCTAAAAAGGTTCACCCAGTTATGTGTCTGTGGCATTTATGTATCCGGTGGTAATACTGGAAAACAAAGTGCTTAGGGCCACGGCCAAGACTCATAAAGTAGCTATGTTCAAGAATCAACATACTGAACTAGGAGAATCAATAACACTATCTAAATTCTAAGTTCCTATAGATGCCAATCATTCTGAACTTCAATGAATTAAGTGAGATGCCAAAATTATTCAGAGGCAAAAAGCTACTAGTCCCGCTCATCTAATTGGAGCAAAGTTTCATTGATATTTTGAAATTTATAGTATATTCTCTTCTTTTTTATCCTTTTTGATTTTCAGTTACTTGGGGACAAGCAACAATTTATGTTTGGTGTTGTGATGAGCGGATAATTTATACGCTTTTTGGCATTATTTTTACGTAGTTTTTAGTATGATTTAGTTAGTTTTTAATATATTTTTATTAATTATTAAATAAAAATCACATTTCTGGACTTTACTATGAGTTTGTGTATTTTTTTTGTGTTTTCAGGTATTTTCTGGCTGAAATTGAGAGACTTGAGCAAAAATCTGATTTAGAGGCTAAAGAAGGACTGCAGATGCTGTTGGATTCTGACCTCCCTGCACTCAAAGTGGATTTTATGGAGCTATAGAAGTCTAAATGTCACGCTCTCAACTGCGTTGGAAAGTAGACATCCAGGGTTTTCCAGCAATATATAATAGTTTATACTTTGCCTAAGTTTAGATGATGCAAACTGGCGTTCAACGCCAGATTTTTGCCCTATTCTGGCGTTAAACGCCAGAAACAAGTTGCAAAGCAGAGTTAAACGCCAGAAACAAGTTACATACTGGCGTTCAACTCCAAGGAAGGCCTCTACATGTGAAAGCTTCACTTCTCAGCCCAAGCACACACCAAGTGGGTCCAGAAGTGGATTTCTGCATCATTTACTTATCTCTGTAAACCCTAGTAACTAGTTTAGTATAAATAGGAACTTTTTCTATTATATTTATATCTTTGGATCATCTCTGGAACACATTATGTAACTTTTATGTTCTGAGACCTCCATAGGAGGCTGGCCACTCGGCCATGTCTACCCTATTATCACTTATGTATTTTCAACGGTAGAGTTTCTACACACCATAGATTAAGGTGTAGAGCTCTGCTGTTCCTCATGAATTAATGCAAAGTACTGTTGTTTTTCTATTCAATTCAAGCCTATTTCTTCTCTAAGATATTCATTCGCACATAAGAACATGATGAATGTGATGATTATGTGACGCTCATCATCATTCTCACTTATGAACGCGTGCCTGACAAACACTTCCATTCTACATGTAAACAAGCTTGAATGTGTATCTCTTAGCCTTCTGATCTACGATCAAAGTCTAAACCTTGTCTGTAGTATTCCAAGTAGGATCTAGGAAGGGATGGCCGTGACGAGCTTCAAACTCGCGAGTGCTGGGCGTAGTGACAGAAGCAAAAGGATTACTGAATCCTATTCCAGTATGATCGAGAACCGACAGATGATTAGCCGTGTGGTGACAGCGCATTTTGGACCTTTTTCACTGAGAGGATGTGAAGTAGCCATTGACAACGGTGACTCCCAACATACAGCTTGCCATGGAAAGGAGTATGAAGGATTGGATGAAGGCAGTAGGAAAGCAGAGATTTAGAAGGAATAACGCATCTCCATACGCTTATCTGAAATTCTCACCAATGAATTACATAAGTATCTCTATCTTTATTTTACGTTTTATTTATATTTTAATTATTAAAACTCTATAACCATTTGAATCCGCCTGACTGAGATTTACAAGGTGACCATAGCTTGCTTCAAGCCGACAATCTCTATGGGATCGACCCTTACTCACGTAAGGTTTTATTACTTGGACGACCCAGTGCACTTGCTGGTTAGTTGTGCGAAGTTGTGACAAAGAACTAAAATTATGAACGTGTGCATGAAGTTTTTGGCGCCGTTATCAAAGAATGAACGATCACGATTTTCTGCATCAGTGCGCATAGCTTTGTGTGCACGCACAACCTTCAGCGCCCCCTCTGCCTGCGGCGCACGCACCTCTTGTGCGTGGGAACACCCCCTCCTTTCCCTCTTTGTGCGCCTGCACAAGCCTTTGTGCGTGCACACAGGCCCTTGTGATCATTCTGTCCGCAGTGCCCGCACCCTGCTGTATGCGCGCATAACCCCAATTTCAGCCTTGTGTGCATATGCACACTACCCTGTGCGTGCGTACACCCCTGTTTTCTCAAACTTTACTTCTTTTCTCCTCCTTTCTCTAGTTCTTCTCTTGTTTTCTCTTCCACTCATCTCTTCTCTTACTTTTGCCCTTTTTTCCACTGATTTTAGTTGCTTTTCATTGCATCTCATTTCTCATTTTAGTTATTATATTTGTTTTAGTTTAATTGTTCTTGATTAAATAAATTGCAAATGTTTGATTGATGTTGATTGGGTTGCTTCTTGTCTAAATTTTGATTTCATTGTTGATGGATATGTGCACTAATTATTAAAGCTTTGTTTAATTTCCTAATTGAATTGTGAGTTTGATTCATATGTTGTAGCTACCATATGCATTAGACTTTATCCTTGTTTGGCATTATAAATTATGCACTTTTACCTTAGTGAATTGAGTTGAGCTACTTAGTCGTCATGGTTCTTAAGTGAATACAATCACATAACAAGGTATTTGTTCTTTGTTAATGCTTTGCATTTTTTTGAGTTGACTTGACTTGATTCTTATCAAGACTTGTCACTTTTTGTAACAAGCACCTTATACATGTGGTTATTTCCTTATTCCCAAGGGTGAATAAGTAGACTCTTTTCATCATTGAATTGGTTGTTGTTGATTGTGCCATTTTCTATTCAGTTTGCACTTTCACTTGCACAATCTCACTATCCAATATATTTTATACTCAATTCACGTTTGTAGCTACCTAGGGTTACTTGTGCCTCAAGTTTTGCTCATTCTCCATTCGCAACCTAGGACCACTTGATTGAAGACGCATGCTATTTCTTTTGCTTATGTGATTTCTATTTTTAACTAACCAATGTGTTGTGTTCTAAATTGTGCATGCATTTAGAATACACACATTGCCTTTCATCATCCACACAAACTTACTTCTCCTCAATTGTTGTTTATGTGTTTATATAGCAACCCGGAGCCCCCGGAGCCCACCAGCTGAAGGTGGAGCCTCAAAGCCCTTCACCCCTGGACCGTGTACGTGCACGGAGGACCGTGCATTATTTAAGTGTGGGGGAGGATCGCAAACTTCAAGGGGGGTAAAATTTCTTTTCTTAGACACTTTGCAATGCTTTATTTGTCATTTTTCTTCAATTTTTGCAATTTTTACGCTTATTTGCATTTTGTTTGGTTGTTTGTATATATCTCTTTAATGCTTATAGTTATATGATAGTAAATACTTGCATGTTGCATGTTAGATTGAATAATGTTGGTAAAACAACAAAGAATTTTCAAGAAATCTCTTTTTGGGCATTCCACTGATTAGATTTGAAAACTTGTTTTTGAACTTGCTTGAAGTATCTTTTTATGAAACATATGAAAGAGCTTGAACAAATACTAAGTGAGATTTGAGCTTTAATTGTGTGGTTGCATATTTTCAACCACAATTTTTTGTTCTTGTGTGATAAACTCTTTTTATGATTGTGATCTTAGATTAGCTTTAGTCTATATGTCCTATACTTGTTGTTTTGAATGCATTTAGTATGATTGAGGCCATTTTTTGATTTAAGCTCACTTAACCGATAAGGCCAACCCTTGCATCTACTTTTGTAAACCACTTTTGAGCCTTTTAATTCCCCTTTGTCCTTATTTTAAGCACATCATTTGCCCTAAGTGAAAAACCATTAATGTCCTTGAATTGTATCTTTGATTAGCTTGGGTTTGAGTGTGTGTGTTAATCAAGTGTAGGGGAATTTATGGGAAATCATTGGTAGTTAGTGCTTTGGGTGTTCATTGAGAAAATTTGGAAAATGGGTAATCACTCATGCATTCATCATTTAGAACATATGCATCTTCTTTGTGATAATAATAATAATAATAATAATAAAAAAATAAAAAAATAATTAAAAAAAAGAAAGAAAAGAAAAGAAAAGAAAGAGAAATGATAATAAGAATGTAAATAAAGGATGCATATGTGTGTGAATTGAAAAAGAAAGATGCATGAGTGAACATGAAAAAGGGATAAATGGGTAGTTAGGTTGTTTTGTCATGTATATAGGATGATGTAGGATTAGGTGAGATACTTGAGCTAATCAAAGATCCAATCTATTAGCCCACTTAACCATATTAATCGTACCCTTACCTAAGCCCCATTACAACCCTCAAAAGTCCTCATGATATTTGTATTCATTCATCAAATATTAGTTGATTGTTAGACGACGTGAAAATATTTGAGAAACATGATTAAAGGAGAAATCGAGTGATTGGCCCTAAACACTTTTGAGCGATTAAAGTGTAAACACATCCGGTGAGGGTTTCAATTGCTCAATTCTATGTTTCCATTGCTTATTTTGTATCTTTTTGTAAGTTGTTGAACTTAATTTTGAAAATTTGAAATCAATCTTTGGACATTGATCATATTGCTATATTTTCCTTGTCTTGGCCCTAAGCTCCTACTTTGGATTGATTGAGATTCTTTTGCTTGTTTTTGCCAAACTCAATAGGAATCATAGTGTAGATATATAGATAGCATTTAGTATAGTTACACGCATGTAGGTAGTTGTATTAATAATTACCCCTTCATTCATCTCCTTTGGTTGGTTTAGCATGAGGACATGCTTGGTTTAAGTGTGGGGGAATTGATGAGTCTATATTTTACAATATATTTTGGTTTGATTTGAGTGGATTCAATCACATAAACCCACATTTATTCACCTAAATAGCATGCTTTTGAGATTTCTTCCTAAATTGTGCTTGAAAGTGAAAACATGCTCTTTTGTTCTTAATTTAGTCAATTTTATCCACTTCAATCCCATTTGGTGCCTTGATGTATTTGTTAAGTGATTTTTAGGTTTCCAAGGCAAGCATGGGTTGGATAATTGAGGAGAAGAGCATGCAAAAGGGAAGAAACCATGAAGAAATGAGATTTGGAAAGTTGCCAACCCTGACCTCTAGGTACTAAATTGATCATAACTTGAGCTACAAGTTTCCAAATGAGGCGGTTCCAGCGGCATTAGAAAGTTAACGTCCGGAGCTTCGAAATCATATATAATTTGCTATAGTGGACTAAGTTGAAGTGTGTGTACGCACACAATTTGCGCACAGATCAGGATTCAGCAAGTGTGCAGACGCACACATCTGTGCGTCCGCATAGGTCCCTGCACGTGAGCTCATTAATTGGAAACCCCTGAGGGCGATTTTTGGGCCCCCAAAACCCATTCTAACTCAGTTTTTGAAGCTATTTAAGGCCAAAGTGAAGAGGAATGAAGGGGGCAATTAGGTTTAGTTTTTATGATGCTTTCTCTTAGTTTCTAGAGAGAGAAGCTCCCCCCTCTCTCTAGAATTAGGGTTTTATTAGTTAATTTCCTTTTAATTTCAGCTTTTACTCCTTATTCTAGTATAGTTTCATTTATGTTTCTATGTTCTTCTATCTTGTTCTTCTTCATTTCTCTTATTATTTCCTTTATTTTGTCATTATTATGCTTATGGATACTCTTTGTTACTTTAATTTTAATTAATGCAAATTTATGTTTCTATGTCATTTATTGCTTTCTTGAGTTGTTATTGTCATTTCCTTGCTTTGGTAGTTTTAGAATTTATTTTAATGTAATTTAATATTATTTTATTCTCATGCAAACCAAGTGTTTGATAAAATGCTTGGCTTAGTTTTCACTTAGTTTTTCCTCACTCTTGACTTGGAATTGTTGACTTTGGTGTCCCTTGAGTCATTGATGTCCATTCCTGTTTGAAATTTTAGAGTAGTTAGTTAATTTAGTATCCGTTGACTCTATGTGACCCCTAGTGTTGACATAGGACTTAGGGATTGGAACTAACTATGACTATTTGACTTATCTTCAATCTAAGGTTGACTAAGTAGGATTAACTCTTCATAATCATCACGTGTTTGTGGTCAATGACTAGGATACGTAGCCTTAGTTTTCAATTACTTGCCAAGAGGTTTCTTGCATTTTAATCTTCCTTGCTTTGACTTTTAATTGCTTTTGACTTTTATTGCTTTGATGTTTAATTTCTTGCATGTTTAAGTTTTCACACTCTTGGTTGAGAAATTGGGTGTTTGGGTGGAATTGAGTTGTGGATGTCCATTCCGCATTGTGTGAGAATGGTTAGTTGGTTTGGTTTCCATTGACGCTAGTCTTTCACTAAGTAATTAGTGAGTTGACTAAGACTTATGGATTGAGATCAACTACACCTTTGACTAATTCTCAAGGAGGATTGATTGATTTGGATTGCTTCTACACAATTTCCATGTTTGTGGTCCATAACTAGGATAGGAAATCCAGATTACCCACTTCTTGCCAAGAAAACTTGAATGATCATTTACTTTCTTGCTATTTACATTTCTTGCTCTCTTGCATTCACAATCCCCATGCTCTCATGCTCTCTCATAGCCAATGATTGTACATTTCATTGCAACTCCTAGGGAGAACGACCCGAGAGCTAAATACTCTCGGTTTATATTTTGTATTGACTTTATTATTTGATAGTGAGAATTCATTGTTGGTTTGGACTATGCTACCAACGAATTGATTCTTGTTTTGATTGATTCTGAACCATACAAGAATTCTCCTTGTCAGTTGATGAGCGGATAATTTATACCCTTTTTGGCATTGTTTTTACATAGTTTTTAGTATGTTTTAGATACATTTTATTATATTTTTATTAGTTTTTATGCAAACATCATATTTCTGGACTTTACTATGTGTTTGTGTGTTTTTCTATAATTTTAGGTATTTTCTGGCTGAAATTGAGGGACCTGAGCAAAAATCTGATTCAGAGGCTGAGAAAGAACTACAGATGCTGTTGGATTCTAACCCTCCTGCACTCGAAGTGGATTTTCTGGAGCTACAGAGGCCTAATTGGTGCGCTCTAAATTGCGTTGGAAAGTAGACATCTTGGGCTTTTCAGTAATGTATAATAGTCCATACTTTGCCTGAGATTTGAGGAGCCAAACTCGCGTCTAAACGCCCACCAGAGACCCTTTTCTGGCATAAAACACCAGAACTGGCACCAAAACTGGAGTTAAACGCCCAAACTGGCATCCAAGCTAGCGTTTAACTCTGGAAATGGCCTATGCACGTCTAAAGCTCAATGCTCAGCCCAAGCACACACCAAGTGGGCCTCGGAAGTGGATTTCTGCAGTATCTCCACTTAGTTACTTATTTTCTGTAATCCCTAGTAACTAGTTTAGTATAAATAGCACTGATGAGCGGATAATTTATACGCTTTTAGGCATTGTTTTTACATAGTTTTTAGTATGATTTGATTAGTTTTTAGTATATTTTTATTACTTTTTAATTAAAAATCACATTTTTGGACTTTACTATGGGTTTGTGTGTTTTTCTGTGACTTTAGGTATTTTCTGGTTGAAATTGAGGGACCTGAGCAAAAATCTGATTTAGAGGCTGAAAAATGACTGCAGATGCTGTTGGATTCTGACCTCCCTACACTCAAAGTGGTTTTCTGGAGCTACAGAAACCCAAATGGCGCGCTCTCAATTGCGTTGGAAAGTAGACATCCAGGGCTTTCCAGCAATATATAATACTCCATACTTTGCCCAAGTTTATGAATATTAAAATTGTTGGCTCTTGAAAGAATGATGAAGAGGGAGAAATGTTATTTGATGATCTGAAAAATCATAAAAAAATTGATTCTTGAAGCAACAAAAAGCACTGAATAGAGAAAAGCTTGCGAAAAAAAAAGAAAAAAAAAAGAAAATGGCAAAAAAAAAAAAGAGAAAGAAAAAGAAAAAAGCAAGCAGAAAAAGCCAAAAGCTCCTTAAACCAAAAGACAAGAGTAAAAACCCAATACCCCATAAAACCAAAAGGCAAGGTTAAAAAAGATCCAAGGCTTTGAGCATTAATGGATAGGAGGGTCTAAAGGAATAAAATCCTAGCCTAAGCGGCTAAACCAAGCTGTCCCTAACCATGTGCTTGTGGCGTGAAGGTGTCAAGTGAAAACTTGAGACTGAGCGGTTAAAGTCGAGGTCCAAAGCAAAAAGAAGAGTGTGCTTAAGAACCCTGGACACCTCTAATTGGGGACTCTAGCAAAGCTAAGTCACAATCTGAAAAGGTTCACCCAGTTATGTGTCTGTGGCATTTATGTATCCGATGGTAATACTGGAAAACAAAGTGCTTAGGGCCACGACCAAGACTCATAAAGTAGCTGTGTTCAAGAATCAACATACTGAACTAGGAAAATCAATAACACTATCTGAATTCTGACTTCCTATAGATACCAATCATTCTGAACTTCAAGGGATAAAGTGAGATGCCAAAACTGTTCAGAGGCAAAAAGCTACTAGTCCCGCTCATCTAATTGGAGCTAAGTTTCATTCATATTTGGAATTTATAGTGTATTTTCTTCTTTTTATCCTATTTGATTTTCAGTTTCTTGGGGACAAGCAACAATTTATGTTTGGTGTTGTGATGAGCGGATAATTTATACGCTTTTTGGCATTGTTTTTAAATAGTTTTTAGTATGATTTGATTAGTTTTTAGTATATTTTTATTAGTTTTTAATTAAAAATCACATTTGTAGACTTTACTATGAGTTTGTGTGTTTTTCTGTGAATTCAGGTATTTTCTGGCTGAAATTGAGGGACCTGAGCAAAAATCTGATTTAGAGGCTGAAAAAGGACTGCAGATGTTGTTGGATTATGACCTCCCTGCACTCAAAGTGGTTTCCTAGAGCTACAAAAACCCAATTGGTGCACTCTTAATTGCGTTGGAAAGTAGACATCCAGGGCTTTCCAGCAATATATAATAGTCCATACTTTGCCCAAGTTTAGACGAAGCAAACTGGCTTTTAACGCCAGCTTTCTGCCCTATTCTGGCGTTAAATGCCAGAAACAAGTTAGAAAGCAGAGTTAAACGCCAGAAACATGTTACAAACTGGCGTTCAACTCCAAGGAAGACCTCTACACGTGAAAGCTTTAATGCTCAGTCCAAGCACACACCAAGTGTGTCCGGAAGTGGATTTCTGCATCATTTACTCATTTCTGTAAACCCTAGTAATTAGTTTAGTATAAATAGGACTTTTTACTATTTTTGTTTATGAATATTAAAATTGTTGGCTCTTGAAAGAATGATGAAAAAGGAGAAATGTTCTTTGATGATCTGAAAAATCATAAAAAAATTGATTCTTGAAGCAAGAAAAAGCAATGAATAGAGAAAAGCTTGCGGAAAAAAAAAGAAAATGGCGAAAAAAAAAGAGAAAGAAAAAGAAAAAAGCAAGCAGAAAAAGCCAAAGGCTCCATAAACCAAAATGCAAGAGCAAAAAGCCAATAGCCCTTAAAACCAAAAGGCAAGGGTAAAAAGGATCCAAGGCTTTGAGCATTAATGGATAGGAGGGTCTAAAGGAATAAAATCCTGGCCTAAGCGGCTAAACCAAGCTGTCCCTAACCATGTGCTTGTGGCGTGAAGGTGTCAAGTGAAAACTTGAGACTGAGCGGTTAAAGTCGAGGTCCAAAGCAAAAAGAAGAGTGTGCTTAAGAACCATGGACACCTCTAATTGGGGACTCTAGCAAAGCTAAGTCACAATCTGAAAAGGTTCACCCAGTTATGTGTCTGTGGCATTTATGTATCCGATGGTAATATTGGAAAACAAAGTGCTTAGGGCCACGACCAAGACTCATAAAGTAGCTGTGTTCAAGAATCAACATACTGAACTAGGAAAATCAATAACACTATCTAAATTCTGACTTCCTATAGGTACCAATCATTCTGAACTTCAAGGGATAAAGTGAGACGCCAAAACTGTTCAGAGGCAAAAAGATACTAGTCCCACTCATCTAATTGGAGCTAAGTTTCATTCATATTTGGAATTTATAGTGTATTTTCTTCTTTTTATCCTATTTGATTTTCAGTTTCTTGGGGACAAGCAACAATTTAAGTTTGGTGTTGTGATGAGCGGATAATTTATACGCTTTTTGGCATTGTTTTTAAATAGTTTTTAGTATGATTTGATTAGTTTTTAGTATATTTTTATTAGTTTTTAATTAAAAATCACATTTGTAGACTTTACTATGAGTTTGTGTGTTTTTCTGTGAATTCAGGTATTTTCTGGCTGAAATTGAGGGACCTGAGCAAAAATCTGATTTAGAGGCTGAAAAAGGATTGCAGATGTTGTTGGATTATGACCTCCCTGCACTCAAAGTGGTTTCCTAGAGCTACAAAAACCCAATTGGTGCACTCTTAATTGCATTGGAAAGTAGACATCCAGGGTTTTCCAGCAATATATAATAGTCCATACTTTGCCCAAGTTTAGACGAAGCAAACTGGCTTTTAACGCCAGCTTTCTGCCCTATTCTGGCGTTAAACGCCAGAAACAAGTTAGAAAGCAGAGTTAAACGCCAGAAACAAGTTACAAACTGGCGTTCAAATCCAAGGAAGACCTCTACACGTGAAAGCTTTAATGCTCAGTCCAAGCACACACCAAGTGTGCCCGGAAGTGGATTTCTGCATCATTTACTCATTTCTGTAAACCCTAGTAATTAGTTTAGTATAAATAGGACTTTTTACTATTTTTGTTTATGAATATTAAAATTGTTGGCTCTTGAAAGAATGATGAAAAAGGAGAAATGTTCTTTGATGATCTGAAAAATCATAAAAAAATTGATTCTTGAAGCAAGAAAAAGCAATGAATAGAGAAAAGCTTGCGGAAAAAAAAAGAAAATGGCGAAAAAAAAGAGAAAGAAAAAGAAAAAAGCAAGCAGAAAAAGCCAAAGGCTCCTTAAACCAAAAGGCAAGAGCAAAAAGCCAATAGCCCTTAAAACCAAAAGGCAAGGGTAAAAAGGATCCAAGGCTTTGAGCATTAATGGATAGGAGGGTCTAAAGGAATAAAATCCTGGCCTAAGCGGCTAAACCAAGCTGTCCCTAACCATGTGCTTGTGGCGTGAAGGTGTCAAGTGAAAACTTGAGACTGAGCGGTTAAAGTCGAGGTCCAAAGCAAAAAGAAGAGTGTGCTTAAGAACCCTGGACACCTCTAATTGGGGACTCTAGCAAAGCTAAGTCACAATCTGAAAAGGTTCACCCAGTTATGTGTCTGTGGCATTTATGTATCCGATGGTAATACTGGAAAACAAAGTGCTTAGGGCCACGACCAAGACTCATAAAGTAGCTGTGTTCAAGAATCAACATACTGAACTAGGAAAATCAATAACACTATCTGAATTCTGACTTCCTATAGATACCAATCATTCTGAACTTCAAGGGATAAAGTGAGATGCCAAAACTGTTCAGAGGCAAAAAGCTACTAGTCCCGCTCATCTAATTGGAGCTAAGTTTTATTCATATTTGGAATTTATAGTATATTCTCTTCTTTTTATCCTATTTGATTTTCAGTTTCTTGGGGACAAGCAACAATTTAAGTTTGGTGTTGTGATGAGCGGATAATTTATACGCTTTTTGGCATTGATTTTACATAGTTTTTAGTATGATTTGATTAGTTTTTTGTATATTTTTATTAGTTTTTAATTAAAAATCACATGTCTAGACTTTACTATGAGTTTGTGTGTTTTTCTGTGATTTTAGGTAATTTCTGGCTGAAATATAGGGACCTGAGCAAAAATCTGATTTAGAGGCTGAAAAAGGACTGCAGATGTTGTTGGATTATGACCTCCCTACACTCAAAGTGGTTTCCTGGAGCTACAAAAACCCAAATGGTGCGCTCTCAATTGCGTTGGAAAGTAGACATCCAGGGCTTTCCAGCAATATATAATAGTCCATACTTTGCCCAAGTTTAGATGAAGCAAACTGGCGTTTAACGCCAGCTTTCTGCCCTATTCTGGCGTTAAACGCCAGAAACAAGTTAGAAAGCAGAGTTAAACGCCAGAAACAAGTTACAAACTGGTGTTCAACTCCAAGGAAGACCTCTACACGTGAAAGCTTTAATGCTCAGTCCAAGCACATACCAAGTGTGCCCGGAAGTGGATTTCTGCATCATTTACTCATTTCTGTAAACCCTAGTAATTAGTTTAGTATAAATAGGACTTTTTACTATTTTTGTTTATGAATATTGAAATTGATGGCTCTTGAAAGAATGATGAAAAAGGAGAAATGTTCTTTGATGATCTGAAAAATCATAAAAAAATTGATTCTTGAAACAAGAAAAAGCAATGAATAGAGAAAAGCTTGCGGAAAAAAAAAGAAAATGGCGAAAAAAAAAGAGAAAGAAAAAGAAAAAAGCAAGCAGAAAAAGCCAAAGGCTCCTTAAACCAAAAGGCAAGAGCAAAAAGTCAATAGCCCTTAAAACCAAAAGGCAAGGGTAAAAAGGATCCAAGGCTTTGAGCATTAATGGATAGGAGGGTCTAAAGGAATAAAATCCTGGCCTAAGCGGCTAAACCAAGCTGTCCCTAACCATGTGCTTGTGGCGTGAAGGTGTCAAGTGAAAACTTGAGACTGAGCGGTTAAAGTCGAGGTCCAAAGCAAAAAGAAGAGTGTGCTTAAGAACCCTGGACACCTCTAATTGGGGACTCTAGCAAAGCTAAGTCATAATCTGAAAAGGTTCAACCAGTTATGTGTCTGTGGCATTTATGTGTCCGGTGGTAATACTGGAAAACAAAGTGCTTAGGGCCACGACCAAGACTCATAAAGTAGCTGTGTTCAAAAATCAACATACTGAACTAGGAGAATCAATAACACTATCCGAATTCTGAGTTCCTATAGATACCAATCATTCTGAACTTCAAGGGATAAAGTGAGATGCCAAAACTGTTCAGAGGCAAAAAGCTACTAGTCCCGCTCATCTAATTGGAGCTAAGTTTCATTCATATTTGGAATTTATAGTATATTCTCTTCTTTTTATCCTATTTGATTTTCAGTTTCTTGGGGATAAGCAACAATTTAAGTTTGGTGTTGTGATGAGCGGATAATTTATATGCTTTTTGGCATTGTTTTTACATAGTTTTTAGTATGATTTGATTAGTTTTTAGTATATTTTTATTAGTTTTTAATTAAAAATCACATGTCTAGACTTTACTATGAGTTTGTGTGTTTTTCTGTGATTTTAGGTAATTTCTGGCTGAAATTGAGGGACCTGAGCAAAAATCTGATTTAGAGGCTGAAAAAGGACTGCAGATATTGTTGGATTATGACCTCCCTGCACTCAAAGTGGTTTCCTGGAGCTACAAAAACCCGAATGGTGCGCTCTCAATTGCGTAGAAAGTAGACATCCAGGGCTTTCCAGCAATATATAATAGTCCATACTTTGCCCAAGTTTAGATGAAGCAAACTGGCGTTTAACGCCAGCTTTCTGCCCTATTCTGGCGTTAAACGCCAGAAACAAGTTAGAAAGCAGAGTTAAACGCCGGAAACAAGTTACAAACTGGTGTTCAACTCCAAGGAAGACCTCTACACGTGAAAGCTTTAATGCTCAGTCCAAGCACACACCAAGTGGGCCCAGAAGTGGATTTCTGCATCATTTACTCATTTCTGTAAACCCTAGTAATTAGTTTAGTATAAATAGGACTTTTTACTATTTTTGTTTATGAATGTTAAAATTGTTGGCTCTTGAAAGAATGATGAAAAAGGAGAAATGTTATTTGATGATCTGAAAAATCATAAAAAAATTGATTCTTGAAGCAAGAAAAAGCACTGAATAGAGAAAAGCTTGCGAAAAAAAAAGAAAATGGCGAAAAAAAAAAGAGAAAGAAAAAGAAAAAAGCAAGCAGAAAAAGCCAAAAGCTCCTTAAACCAAAAGGCAAGGGAAAAAAGCCAATATCCCTTAAAACCAAAAGGCAAGGGTAAAAAGGATCCAAGGCTTTGAGCATTAATGGATAGGAGGGTCTAAAGGAATAATATCATGGCCTAAGCGGCTAAACCAAGCTGTCCCTAACCATGTGCTTGTGGCGTGAAGGTGTCAAGTGAAAACTTGAGACTGAGCTGTTAAAGTCGAGGTCTAAAGCAAAAAAAAGAGTGTGCTTAAGAACCCTGGACACCTCTAATTGGGGACTCTAGCAAAGCTAAGTCACAATCTGAAAAGGTTCACCCGGTTATGTGTTTGTGGCATTTATGTATCCGGTGGTACTACTGGAAAACAAAGTGCTTAGGGCCACGATCAAGACTCATAAAGTAGCTGTGTTCAAGAATCAACATACTAAACTAGGAGAATCAATAACACTATCTAAATTCTGAGTTCCTATAGATACCAATCATTCTGAACTTCAAGGGATAAAGTGAGATGCCAAAACTGTTCAGAGGCCAAAAGCTACTAGTCCCGCTCATCTAATTTGAGCTAAGTTTCATTGATATTTGGAATTTATAGTATATTCTCTTCTTTTTATCCTATTTTATTTTCAGTTGCTTGGGGACAAGCAACAATTTAAGTTTGGTGTTGTGATGAGCGGATAATTTATACGCTTTTTGGCATTGTTTTTACATAGTTTTTAGTATGATTTGATTAGTTTTTAGTATATTTTTATTAGTTTTTAATTAAAAATCACATTTCTAGACTTTACTATGAGTTTGTGTGTTTTTCTTTGATTTCAGGTATTTTCTGGCTGAAATTGAGGGACCTGAGCAAAAATCTGATTTAGAGGCTGAAAAAGGACTGCAGATGTTGTTGGATTCTGACCTCCCTGCACTCAAAGTGGACTTTCTAGAGCTACAGAAACCCAAATGGTGCGCTCTCAATTGCGTTGAAAAGTAGACATCAAGGGCTTTCCAGCAATATATAATAGTCCATACTTTGCCCGCTATCTTTCTGCCCTATTCTGGCGTTAAACGCCACAAACAAGTTGCAAAGCAGAGTTAAATGCCAGAAACAAGTTACAAACTGGCGTTCAACTCCAGGGAAGACCTCTACACGTGAAAGCTTCAATGCTCAGCCCAAGCACACACCAAGTGGGCCCGAAAATGGATTTTGCATCATTTACTCATATCTGTAAACGCTAGTAATTAGTTTAGTATAAATAGGACTTTTTAATATTGTATTCAGTGTCTTTTGACCACCTTTAGGGTCTTGGTTATTCTGGTTCCCCCTCTGGGGCCGAAGCCAATGAACATTATTATCACTTACGTATTTTCAACGGTGGAGTTTCTACACACCATAGATTAAGGTGTGGAGCTCTGCTGTTCATCATGAATTAATGCAAAGTACTATTGTTTTTCTATACAACTCAAGCCTATTTCTTCTCTAAGATATTCATTCGCACATAAGAACATGATGAATGTGATGATTATGTGACGCTCATCACCATTCTTACCTATGAACGTGTGCCTGACAAGCACTTCCGTTCTACATGAAAACAAGCTTGAATGCATATCTCTTAGCCTCCTGATCTACGATAAGAATCTTCGTGGTATAGGCTAGAATTATTGGCGGCCATTCTTGAGATCTGGAAAGTCTAAACCTTGTCTGTGGTATTCCGAGTAGAATCTGGGATGGAATAACTGTGATGAGCTTCAAACTCGCGACTGTAGGGCCTGGTGACAGACGCAAAAGTATAGTAAATACTATTCCTACACGATCGAGAACCAACAGATGATTAGCCATGCGGGAAACCATAGAGGACCATTTTCACTGAGTGGATGGGAAGTAGCCATTGACAACGGTGACACCCAACATACAGCTTGCCATGGAAAGGAGTATGAAGGATTGGATGTAGGCAGTAGGAAAGCAGAGATTCAGAAGGAACAACGCATCTCCATACGCTTATCTGAAATTCTCACCAATGAATTACATAAGTATCTCTATCTTTATTTTATGTTTATTTATCTTTTAAATTATTAAAACTCTATAACCATTTGAATCTTCCTGACTGAATTTTACAAGGTGACCATAGCTTGCTTCAAGCTGACAATCTCCGTGGGATCGACCCTTACTCACGTAAGGTTTATTAGTTGGACAACCCAGTGCACTTGCTGGTTAGTTGTACGAAGTTGTGAAGAAGAGTGATATTACAATTGTGCGTACCAAGTTGTTGGCGCCATTGAGATCACCATTTCGTGCACCAAGCACTTTTTACTATTGTATTTGCATCTCTGGACGTTTAGTCCTTAGATTTGGATCATCTTATGTTACATTTGGAGGCTTGCCACACGGCCATTCCTAGACCTTTTTCTCTTATGTATTTTCTATGGTGGAGTTTCTACACCTCATAGATTAAGGTGCGGAGCTCTGCTGTTCTTCATGAATTAATGCAAGTACTATTGTTTCTCTTTCAATTCACGCTTACTTCTTCTCCAAGATATACTCTCGTACATAATTCAGTTAAGTCAGAACGAAGGGGTGACCCGTGATAATCACCCACTATCTTCGTTACTCGCTTAGCCAAGATCCGTGTGCCTGACAACCACAAGCGGTCTACATAATGTTCAACGTAGTCATTGGACAACAGCTAGAGTATATTCTCTTAGGTCTCTAATCCACAGACTGAGTCCATGAGATTAGAACCTTCATGGTAAAGGCTAGAACCAATTGGCAGCATTCCTGAGATCCGAAAAGTCTAAACCTTGTCTGTGGTATTCCGAGTAGGATCTGGGAAGGGATGACTGTGATGAGCTTCAAACTCGCGAACGTTGGGCGCAGTGACAGTGTGCAAAAGGATAGATAGATCCTATTTCGACGCTAGTGAGAACCGACAGATGATTAGCCGTGCGGTAGATGTACCTGGTATTTTTCATCCGAGACGAGTTATCCAACAATTGATTAGCTGTGCAGAAACCGTACCTGGTATTTTCATCTGAGAGGATCATATAGCTTGCCATGGAAGGGAGCACGTGTGATTGGATGAAGACAGTAGGAAAGCAGAGGTTCAGAAGTAACAAAGCATCTCCACACGCTTATCTGAAATTCCCACCAATGAATTACATAAGTACCTTTATTTTAATTTGCGTTCTATTTGAATCCGCCTGACTAAGATTTACAGGATAACCATTGCTTGCTTCAAGCTGACAATCTCCGTGGGGTCGACCCTTACTCACGTAAGGTATTACTTGGACGACCCAGTGCACTTGCTGGTTAGTTGTGCGGAGTTGTGAAAAGTGTGATCACAATTCCATGCACCAAGTTTTTTGTGCCATTGCCAGGGATTGTTTGAGTTTGGACAACTGGCGGTTTATCTTGTTGCTTAGATTTGGTAATTTTATTTTATGTTCAAGATTTTTATTTTTATTTTCGAAAAAAATACAAAAAAAATTTAGTTTTTGAAAAATTCATAAAAATTTTTAAGAATAAATTCTAGAGCTTCAGGAGATATGTGAAGCCTGGCTGGCTGTTAAGCCATGTCTAGTCTTTTGGACTGAGGTTTCCACTTTCCATTGTAGAAAGGACATATCTGTATTTGTTATGCTAAAGCTTGGCTGGCCATTTGGCCATGTCTAATTCTTTTGGACCGAAGCTTTAGACTAACATTGCACAAATCCTGGAATTCTTATTAAAATTTTTTTGAATTTATTTATTTTCTCTTTCCAAAAATTTTTCGAAAAATACAAAAAAAAATTTAATAAAATCATAAAACCAAAAAAATTTTGTGTTTCTTGTTTGAGTCTTGTGTCTAATTTTAAGTTGGTGTCAATTACATTTTTTAATTTTCTTAAAATTTTCGAAAATTTATGCATTGTGTTCTTTATTGATCTCCAAGTTGTTCCTGATGATTTTCCTTGTTTGATCTTCAATTTTTCTTGTTTGTGTCTTTTCTTGTTTTTCATATGCATTTTCGAATTATTGGTGTCTAAAGTTTAAAAATTTCTAAGTTTGGTGTCTTGTATGTGTTTCTTTTTTAAAAAATTTTTCAAAAATATGTTCTTGATGTTCATCATGATCTTCAAAGTGTTCTTGGTGTTCATCTTGACATTTAAAGTGTTCTTGCATGCATTATTTGTTTTAATCTTAAATTCTTATGTCTTGTGTCATTTTGTTGTTTTTCTCTTTCTTCATTAATTCAAAACCTCATAACCAATTGAATCCGCCTGACTAAGATTTACAGGATGACCATAGCTTGCTTAAAGCTGACAATCTCCATAGGATCGACCCTTACTCATGTAAGGTATTACTTGGACGACCCAATGCACTTGCTGGTTAGTTGTGCACAGTTGTGAAAAGTGTGATCACAATTCCGTGCACTATCAGTTCACGTGCACAAGCCATGTCAGCGCTCCTACCAGAGGGGATACAAGTTGGCATGCAGACACACAAGCCTGTGCGGCCACACAGAAAGCATGAAAAAGGGGTGTGTGCGTACGCACAAGTAGGTGCGCACGCACATGTCAAGGAAACACACGGGAGCGCCCACGCATAACCTGTGGTGGCACTGCGAACAGAGGGCATAACCCTTAGTGTGCATTGATAGTGAGTGTTTTATTCGTGATATAGAGATTTTCAAAATAAAATTCCTTCGTTGGTAGCGTAGTCCAAATCAACAATAAAATCTCACAATCAAAATTCAATTCAAGATAATGTCACAATTCAAACCAAATATACCGAGAGTGTCTAGACTCACAGGTCGTCTTCCGTAGGAGCTAATGCCAATGAGCGCACAATTTTGGTTGTGAGGACGCAAAGGGGCTTTCAATAATAAGTGATGACAAGTCATCTTATGCTAGTTTTACAAGCATTTTTCATTAGTTTCATTTGGTTTTATGCATTTTCTTGCACAATAAGTAAGTAATTTGAGTGAATTTTCATGATTATTTTGAATCAATCAACCATCATTTATTTTACACAAAATCATAGGGTTTATGCTAGAATTAATTGATTTCATGAATGATGCAAAGACCTTGTGAATTTAGTGATACTTTGATTGGTTGTTTGGTTACTTGTAGGTGAAGAAATGAGAAAGAAAGGGAAGCAATCAGGGAAGCATTGCGTTCACAAAGAGAACACTACACTCAGCAACATTTTGGCTAAGCGTTCATTAGCAAAGTGAACGCCACGTTCACTAAGTGAATGTCACGTTCACTAAGTGAACGTTTTCGGGAAAATTAGGCTTGGAAGCAAGGATTGTTTGCCAACCAAGAGGGAGCACTCAAAGGAATGAACGCAGTGTTCAATAAGTGAACGCCCAAGGAAGAAAAGTGCGCACCAAGGAAGGCTCAGCAAAAGGGTAGCGTTCAAGAAGTGAACGCCACGTTCACTAAGTGAACGTTTTCAGGGATTGCTGGCCAAGGAAGGAAGGCACGCATCAAAGCTCACTAAGGAGCGTTCAAAAACCAAACATATTGCTCAACCAACGGAAAGAAAGCCAGCACTCAATGAGAGAACGCAATGTTCAATAAGTGAACGCTAGAGGATTTGTGCACGTGAAGGGAGCACCAAAGGATAAGTGAACGCCAGGTTCACTAATTGAACTAAACGCTCCACTGGAGCTACACCCTTGACCCATTTTCAAACAATTGCCAATTCGGTTCCAACCATTTCTCATTCAAGGCCAAAATAAAAAGCCCATTCCAAAGTGCTTAGTGATTAGAATAGAAAGTGTATAAATAGGAACAAATTTGATTTGGAAGAAACTTTTACTTCATTTTTATTTTTATTTTACTTTTGGCTCTCTTTTAGTTTTCTTTTGAATTTGGGAAATTGGGATCAGATCTAAGTTTTCTTTGTTTAGTTTCTTTCTTTTGCAACTTCTATTTTATGTTTTGGGTTTTGAATTGAGATTGAAGGATCCCACTGATTCTTGATCTGAGAATCATCTTTTGATTTTCTTTCATATAGTTCTGAGAATTGGAGAATTGGATCTAAATCTTCTTCTCTGTTTTTGTTTTATTTCTTCTGCAACTTCTTCTTTTCTGTTTTTGGTCAAGAGAGTAATTGAGATTTAAGCTTCTTTCTATGTTGTTATTTAAAGGCAATTGTTGATTTCTCTTTAAGATTTTAAATCTAATTCAATTTCTCATTCTGTTTTGACTTTTTTTGCACATTTTCCATTTTTATTTTGCTGCTGAGATCCAGATATGAATCTCTTCATCTCATAGTTCTTTAGCTGCACTTCAATTTTCTAGTTCAATTTGAATCCCAATACCCAAATCCCTTTTATTCTTTAAGCACTTTACATTTCTCAGCAATTTAGATTCAGCAATTTAAGTTTCTTGCACTTTAAGTTTCAGTCATTTACCTTTCTTGCAATTTAAGTTTCAGCTCTTTTACTTTCTTGCTCTTTAAGTTTCTATAATTTACTTCTTCTGCACTTTAAGATTCAGCCAATTTTCATTCTGTACTCTTATTTTCTTGGAATTTTACTTCTGTTAATCAAAAATCACTCGAATCATCAAATATTCGCTTAACTAAATTCATCACCTAACTAAAGTTCCTCAACCCATCAATCCCTTTGGGATCTACCTCACTCTTGTGAGTTATTACTACTTGGTGCGACCCGGTACACTTGCCGGTGAGTTTGTGTAGAATCCCTTTTCCCTCATCAAGTTTTTGGCGCCGTTGCTGGGGATTGATTTAGATTGACAATGATTAAGTAGGGTGATAATCTAGATTAAGCATTTTATTTTTATTTTTACTAAGCACACTAACTGTTTGAGTTTTTGTTTAAGCTAACTTTAACATCACTCTAGCAGTAGAGTAAATTGTCTCTGGTTTCTGGTTTTGTGTGTGTGACAGAAGCAAAGAAAGAGGTCTCCACCTCTTGTGACCTTGACGAGAGAACCCTCCGAAGACTAAGAAGAGAAGCAAGATGAAAGGGGATTATTGGTGAAGAAGACTCAGAAGGAGAAAACCAAGAAATGGAAGGGAATGCCCCTAATCCACTTGATGGTGTGGCCAACAACAATGGCCAGCCTCAGAGAAGAGTTTTAGCCTCTTACACTATCCCCAACCCAAGGAATTGTGGGAGCAGCATCCTAACACCCAATGTCCATGCTAATAACTTTGAACTCAAGCCTCAATTGATTACCCTGGTTCAAAATAATTGTCAGTATGGAGGAAATGCTGCTGAAGATCCAAACCAACACCTCTCTGTGTTTTTGAGAATCTGTGACACTGTCAAAACTAATGGAGTCAACCCTAACATCTCTAAGCTTCTTTTATTCCCATTTTCACTGAGAGACAAAGCCACACATTGGTTAGAAACCTTTCCTAAACAGAGCATCACCAGCTGGGATGATTTGGTTAGCAAATTTCTAGCCAAATTCTATCCACCCCAAAGAGTGATCAAGCTAAAAACTGATGTGCAAACCTTCAGACAGCAAGAAGGAAAATCATTGTATGAAGCTTGGGAGAGGTATAAAGCTCTGATCAGAAGGTGTCCAGAAGGAATGTTCAATGAATGGGTGGAGTTGCAGAATTTCTATGAAGGCTTGTCCTTACCTTCAAGGAAAGCTTTGGATTATTCCTCAGGAGGATCTTTGCAAATGATGAAAGCAGCTCAAGAGGCACATGATCTCATAGACATGGTGGCCAACAATGAGTATTTCTACTCCTCTGAAAGGCAAGCAGCTCCAAAGAAGGGTGTGTTTGAGCTTGAAGGAGTTGATACCATATTGGCCTAGAATAAACTCATGCACCAGCAGCTCTAACAATAGATTGAAACAATGTCAAAGAGGATAGATGGATTACAACTTGCAGCAGTGAGCACAACTAATCAACCACCTATGGTGTGGGGATAGCAGGAGGAAAACTATGAAGAGCAGTACCAAGAGCAAGTGCAGTACATGCACAACCAAAGTTCTGGATCAATTGACTTTCATGGAGACACTTACAACTCATCCTGGAGAAACCACCCCAATCTGAAATGGGGAGAAAACCAAAACCAGTAGCCTTGGCAGAGAAACTCAAACCAAAACAATTTCAAAAACACAAACCATCAAAACAATCAAAACAGCAACTAAAACCAATACAGAAAACCACAAAACAATCAACCCCAACCCAACTACTATGCACCCAATAATCCATCCACTAACCAAAATAACTATCATCCACCCTTAACATCGCATAATCAACCACAACCACCCCAATAATCACAGAGGATTTCCAACTTGGAGATAATGATGGAGAAGATGATCAAGCACCAAGAATTGGCCAACAAAAACCATGAAGCTTCACTGAGGAACTTGGAGAGGTAAATTGGCCAATTATCAAAGCAAACAGCAATTGAAATGCCAACCAATGCACTGCCAAGTGATACCATTTCCAACCCCAAGGAAGAATGCAAATCCATCAAATTAAGGAGCAGAAGAACCTTGGTAAATGACAAAGAAGCCACCAAGAAGCCAACAGAGGATGACAAGGCTAGCAGTAAAGAGCAAGTAACAATTGAAGAAAAGAACCAAGAGAGGCTCAAGGAGAAAGAAGGACAGCCACAATCTTCAAAGAAGGGTAAGCAAAATATTGAGGAACAATCACAAGAACAGAGGAAAATGTTGAAGACTCACACCCCTCCTCTGCCATACCCTCAAAGATTGCAAAAGGAGCTAAAGGATCAACAGTTCCCAAAGTTTTTAGAAGTTTTTAAGAAGCTGGAGATTAACATTCCAGTTGCTGAAGCTCTAGAACAAATGCTGCTATATGTAAAATTCCTCAAAGAGCTCATCAACAAGAAAAGGAGCTGGAATGAGAAGGAGATAGTGATCCTAACCCAGGAATGCAGTGCAGTGATTCAAGAAGGCCTCCCACCAAAACTCAAAGACCCTGGGAGCTTCTTCTTGCCTTGTACCATTGGTAACATAATCATTGACAAGGCATTGTGTGATTTAGGATCAAGTATCAACCTGATGCCTTTGTCTATGATGAGAAGGCTATGTATAGAAGAAGTGAAGCCTACACAGATGTCATTGGAGCTAGTGGATAGATCTCTGGTAATTTCCAAGGGGGTGATTGAAAATCTCTTGGTCAGAGTAGGGAAATTCATATTTCCAGCAGATTTTGTAATCCTGGACTTAGGTGAACAGGGGAATGACTCTATTATATTGAGAAGACCTTTCCTGGCCACAGCAAGGGCCATCATTGATATGGAACAAGAAGAAATGACTTTGAGGGTAAATGATGAGAAGATCACTTTTAATGTCTTCCAGGAAGTACATCATACTGTTGAAGAGAAAAGCTACATGAGGGTTGAAGAAGAAAATTTACAGTGGAAAGAAAAACGTAATAAAGCGCTCATCAGCTCACCTGTAAAGCAAGAGATGGACAGTGGAGAAGAAAAAGAGGGAAAGGAACATTTGAAGGCTGAGAAGAGAAAGAAGGAAGAGATTGAATATTTGATTATTGGGAAGGAGGTCCCTGACATAAAACCTGCTGCAAAGAAAGAAGGACCATTGAAGAAAGAAAAGAAGAGTAAGAAAAGGATTCCAAAAGGGTGGAGAAACAAAAAGATACCAACTGAAGGATTCTCAAAAGGGGACAGAGTAAGATTGATCTACCAGCAGTTGGAGACAGATCCACAAACTGATGATTACTACACCGTCAATAAGATACTCTCACTAGAGCATATGGATATTGATCATCAACGCATAGGAAGAAGGCTCACTATGAGAGGGGACAAACTGAGGCACCACAATCATCAGCCACCCTAACAAGGGACCAATGTCAAGCTAGTGACAATAAAAGAGCGCTCCATAGGAAGCAGCCCATGATTTAATATTCTTGCTTCTGTTTTAATTTCAATAATAAATGGTTCTTCTACATAAACTTGAGCTCTCATGAGTGGATTTGATAACTGCACATCATTTTGAAGCATATGTTTGATTCCCAAGTTTAGTGTGCCTAAAGGCACTTTAAAATAGCTTTTCATGCATATTTGACCATAGAACCATTTTGGGATATATACTCATTCATTTTTTTTAAGTATATAGCCAAACATTAAGTTTGGTGTCTATATATGCTAAGAATTTCAAAAAAATCTATTCATATCCTGGGTCGAGCTGTCCGATCCGGGATGTTTAGCGACAAGTCAACTGACCTCTTCAGGTCAGACTACCCGACCTCTTCTCAAAGAGCTTGGCCAAATCACCAGAAAAGCCCAATAAGGGCCCAAATAGATGAACACGACCCAAATCCAAAGGCAGCCTAAGCCTATAGAGATAAGGGCGGTTCCCTTGAAGATAAGATGACCTCACCCAAAAATAAGATAAGATAAGATAATTATCTTATCTCCAGAAAGGTCACTCCTCATCATTATAAATACACTGGAGCACCCAGGTATAACTGATAAACCCATATTTTATGATATATTTTGTGCTTAATCTGAGTGATTCATTCAATCCTTCACCCACTTATTCATATTATTTGCATGGTTTTACTTTCCCTTCCTTATTATGTGATGTATGTGAAAAACATGTTTCCTATGCTTTAAAATTAATTATTTTAATTACCTTTATTTCCATTCGATGCCGTGATTAGTGTGTTGAGTAGTTTCAGATCTTCTAAGGCAGGAATGACTTAAAGGATGGAAAGGAAACATACAAAAATGGAAGGAAAGCATAAAACGGAGTTTATGAAGAAACTGGCATCCACGCGATCGCATGGGCGACGCGGCCGCATGCCAGCGCGAAAAGGGCAGCGACGCGGCCGCATGACTGACATGACCGCGCGCCTTAAGTAGAACACATATGACGCGGTCGCATGACTGACGCGACTGCGTGACAAGGAAAATTCCGAATGACGCGACCGCGTGACCCACGCGGACGCATGACCCACGCGGACGCATGACAGAGGCCACACACCAGAAATTGCAAAAAATGCTCCCAGCAAATTCTGAAGCCCTTTTTGGCCCAAATCCAAGTACAAAAGGCATAGACCATAGGTTATGAAGTGAGGGAATGCATCCATTCAAGAGGAGACACCACTTTAGTTAGTTTTCATGATTTAGATTTAGTTTTGAGAGGGAGATTCTCTCCTCTCTCTTATGATTAGGATTTAGGATTTCTCTTAGTTTTAGGAGTGACTCCCAATCCCCGGTTTCAATGTTCTTTTACTTTATATTTATCTCTTACTTTTAGATACTTTAATGCCTATATTAGTTATGTTGCCTATTTGGCTTATGAATTCTTCCATGTTACAGATTACATCTTTGAATTAATGTTATTTGAGGTATTTCAGTTTAATATTGCTTTCTCTTATTTACATTATTGTTATTCCCATCTGAAGACATTCTTATTCCAGCAGATTAACTTTTCTTCCTTTTGGTCTTGGTTAAGAAATCAGTAACTCATGAGTTATCAAACTCAAACATGAATGATAATTGTTATCTTGTTAATTAAATGAACTTCAATAATCCTAATCTTTTCTTAGGAAATAAATAGGTTTCGAATATCAAACCAATTAATCCCTTGACCTTCCTTTATCTTAGTAAAGGTTAACAAAGTGGAATTATGACTCAATTCTCATCATCATTTATAAGGATAGCTAGGATAAGACCTCTAATTTCTCATACCTTGCCAAAAGCTTATTTACAGTCATTTATTTATTTTACTTGCCATTTAAATTTCTTGTTCTTCATTTACTTTAATTGCCAATTATACCATTCGCTCCTCATTCTCAAAACCCCAATTTACAATCTCCATAACCAATAATAAGAACATACCTCCTTGCAATTCCTTGAGAAGACAACCTGAGGTTTGAATACTTCGGTTATCAATTTATTTAGGGGTTTGTTACTTGTGACAACCAAAACGTTTGTACGAAGGGATTTTTGTTGGTTTAGAGACTATATCTACAACGCGACTATTTTTACAAAATTCTTTACCACCATAAAATCCTGACATCAAAATGACGCCGTTGCCGGGAAATTGCAATCGTGTGCCTTATTATTGGTTATTGTAAATATTTTTCTTTTACTTGTTTATTTGTCTTTATTTTTCCCCTCTTTATTTATTTTTATCTACTATGAATTCTCACCCCTTTCGCTTTGAGTTTGGTTCTAATGTTATTGAAAGGAATGGAAGTTATAACAGGAACATACATCAAGGTCAGAGCAATCAAAGATGGATGGAGCCAGGAGGATCTGATCAACCCTTTAGGCAACAACACCCTCTAAGATATCATGGACAAAGACCATTCTACAATGCATACCAAGCAAATAGACATGGTGGACAACCTTGTAATTACCCACAAGCCCCACCATGTGCCTATAGACCATCCTCTCAACATAACTCCGAACCACCACACTCACAAGCTCCTTTTCACCATTCGCCACCATATGATTCTCATTTACCCCAGTTCCAATCCAATCACTCCCAAACACCACCACTTCCCCCTGTGCCATATCAAAATCTATCACCCCGAGAATCAGAGGTTCACCTCAAGGAAACAGCAAATCGACTTCAAACAACCCTTCATCAACTGGAGCAAGCAGTAAGTCAATTATCTTCCAGACGTTCGAACAATCAAGGACCTCCCACAGCCCCATGTGGAAAATCTAATGAAGAGCGTAGCATGAAGGAGATACTAGAAACTCCAGTGGACAAAACAGAGCATGGCTTCGTACTGGAACAAGTAGAAGAAGCTGTTATTGTAACAACCCTGATTTTCGAGTACGCGAGATCTTTTCTGGAAGTACAGATTTCTCCGAAAGATTAGTAAGGGGAAAACCTTTGATATATCATCAAGTATCTCAATCCTCATTGTCATTATGTTATCTTTAAGCTAGAACCTTTTCTGAGGCAAGCTCGATAACGCAGTCACGAAGAACTTAGTTTTTGAACCGTATCGGTTAGGAGTGTTGATTCTATTTTTTGTAAATAGTCTCAGTTTGATGAACCGGGATTGATTCATGAGAGAATAGAGATAATAGGATAATATTATCATTATATTAGTATTAGAAAATGCTTGAATGATATTATAAGGTTACCTGGTCTATTTTAGTTAAAAACAGAAAATCGGTTTAACCGGGTTCACAGTTTACTGGTGCAGTTTAGCACCAGCACTCTCTGATGACTTTAGCAATGCTAAGGCCTCATTATACATGTTTTATTCTCATAATAAATATATTACTAGTGTCATTTATGCTAGTAGCTCAGAAAATAATTTTTAGAGATGTTTTCAGAAGTGTTCCGATACATCTAGTTTTAGTAGTTATACACCAGAGATATTTTAATATTATTTAAACCCACCTCCAAGCCAACCAATCACAACTCACCTTACACCCCCAAGATACTCCAAGGCTGGTCATTTACTCCCTTTGGCCGAAATTGAAAGGAGAGAAAAGAGAGAAAACTTTATGAATACTTAATCTTCAAAGCTTGATTTCTTCTGAACCAAAACTCAAATCAAAACTCTGATTTCACCAAAATGATCTTCTCTTCTTCCTCTACATAACCATGTAACTTATCAAGGCTGGAAATAAGGTGAGATGGATGTTCCTTTCCCCTTTCAATTTGGTTTTCAAGGAAACATGCTTAAACATGTGTTTTCTTGATGTTCTTCCTTAGGAATCATGCTTAACTTGACTTGAGGGCCAAGAAACGTGAATTTCCAGCAAGTCCAAGGTTAGAAATCACCTCCTAACATGCTAAGGGAGATTTGGTTAGTTGAGGGTTTTTGGATTTAAAGTTGTTCTTGATGTGATTTAGGAGGAAAAAGTGCTAAAGGACCACCTGAAAGTCTAACTGAATTAGGAGCAGCAAAATTAGGTAGGGTTTGACGAATTTAATCTTGATTGATTGTGTTTGAGTTGTGTGATTATGATATGGTTTGGCTATGCTTGAAATTGATGATTTATATGAGTGATTCTTGTTGAAATTTTGGTGAAAATTTGATGAAATTTGATGATATTCAACTTTGAAATTATGTTCTTTATGGCTGCTGGAAAAATGAACCCTAGAGCTTAAATTAAGGTTCAATTTATGTTGAAATCATGTGGAAAAGATGGGGTTTTAGAGGCTGGAAATTTATTTTGAATTTTGGTAAAAATCAGTTGCTGAAAAGACTGAAAAACGGGTAAAAACAGAGAAAGAATCTGAAGAATTTACGAAGAACACGAAGAACACTTTGAGTGTGATGAAGAACATTGAAGAACAGCTTTTAGATCTTAGAAAGGGCAGGGAAGTAAATATTTTGGTGTTTGAGGGGTTATTTTGTAATTTCTAAAAGTTAGGGTGGTTAAAGTAGAAATATTAAAAGTTACGGGTGGTAAAAGGTGAATTTTAAAGGTTAAAAGTTAAAAATGGGTATTTTCGAAAATTTAATGATAAAATAATAAATAATAATAAAATATTAAATAATAATATTTAATTAAAAATAATATTTTAATAAAAATAATAAAATAATACGGAAAAGGCAGTTTTCTATAAAAGCTATAGAAAGACAACTTTAAGCGCAGAATCTCATAATTACCTTCATAAAACACTTATGGAGTGGTAATAACATGTTAGTGAGGCAAAGATAAAAGAAAGATAAAAAGTTAAACAAGAGATAAAAATCAAGGAAAAGTCTGTAAAGTTCTAATGACAGAAAAACAGACGGAGATTAGTGAACGAACTAGGGCAAGATAGTTAGTCCTTGAGTTGCGACTAGGGTTAGGTATTATATGAAAAGTTAAATTGTTTCAGTATAGACTTAATGAGCCTATACTTGGGACAAGATAACTATTCATACCGAAATATACATAAGCTTTAAATACATATGTTATGAAGAGAAATCAAAGCAGAGTAAAGTAAAGAGATAAAGAGAAAAAGAGTAATCAGAGAAAAATAAAAAGATACAGATAATAGAGTAACCAGAGTAGAGTAAAGAGATACAGAGAAAAGAGAATCCAGAACAAAGTAAAGAGATACAAAGAGAAAAGAGTAATATGATAAAGAGAAATGGTTTGAGCCAAGATATTGTAAAAGTGAAAGATGTAAAGTTTGTATAGTATGATTGAACAGAGAAATAAACAGGTACTGCATAAGAATGTGAAAGTGATGATGAATAATGAGAATGATAATGAATGATGGTAATGAGAATGATTATGTGATGATCTGCTGTGTGAAGGCAATCAGATAGATAGTGGTACGACCACAGAGCGTTTTCCAGTGCAACACAGCTATTGAGAGCTATACCTGCAACTGATAACCTGGGATCACTTGTAGAGGATATTAATTCATACACGGCTAGAATGCCGCACTTGTAACGCAAGGATTTCTTATAGAGGATATGATTTCATACACGGCTGGAATGCCGCCACCTGTAAGGCAGAGTCTGCTTATAGAGGATATGACGCATACGTCGGTTAATGAGAACTGTACCTATGCTGACTGGAAAACCATACCCGTTTCAGCTGCTTCGGGTTACGTCGGGAGCGGGTAGAAACCGACAAATGAGCTCATTACCTGCACTAGGGCTAGACATGCATCATACTTGGTTGTGCATTTTCTCTATTATGATTGTTGCATGAATGTATGCTTTCTTTGTTTGAATTCTATTCTCTGTGTCTGTGTTTGCATTATTTTCTTGTATTCTTCTGTTTGTGTTCTGCTATCTGTTTTCTCTATCTTTTCTATTTATCTGTATCTTCTATTTATTGCTTTTTGTATTCTGCTATTTATCTGCTAAACAACACAGAATTAATGAACTTAACTAATAACCCCGACCCTACTAAGAACTCCGCAGTTCTTACCCCTTCTCTCTCCCTTCCCCCTTCAGATGGAAGCAAGAGTATCCTTCCGTAGTTCATTGATGATCGTTCCACAAAGAGGATTTTCGCTCTAGGTAGTCTTCTGAGTCTAGAGTGAACTCTGTTTCCTGTTTATATGTATATACTATGAGACCAGCCAACGTCTGCACCCTGTTTGTATGCGAACTTTAACTTAAATCCTATGTACGAGACTCCTGTTATGTGGCTGCTTGATGAGGTACCAGAGAGATGTCATAAGGCAATGACTGATCGTGCAGAGGAGTAGTAGATAATGTTCCACCTTTTGATGACGTTCCACCTGACTTGAGTTTTGAAGACCTAGAACGTACTTTCCCTTGCTTTAGTAGTTTAGAGGGACTAGGTGAGTATAGAGTCTAGGCTAGCCTAGGTGCCAGCTTAGGGACCTCTTGAACAGGTCAGGACCTGGGATGTTGTATGTATATATATGTATATAGATATTATTTAGCTATATCTAGGGGTGTTCTAACTAACAGTCTATATTCTAATAAAGGCTGAATCACCAAATGTTGTCAACTACTTGTGATGTATTTATGTGTGGTTGTTTATAACTGTTTTATCTGTTATTATTTGTGAATTGATTATAAATAATTCTGTTTATTAAATCAAACATTTTCAAAAAAAAAAGTTCCTCTCTAACTAACTACACTTTTAACAATGAATCAGGCTCATATAATAAATAATAGATAATAATTAGGATGACAAATTGGTAGCACTCAGTTTCTGGTATGTCCTAGGCGTACTGAAAATTGGGTCGTTACAGTTATTATTAAAGAAGAAGAGTTGGTTGAAGACTTAGGAGACGCTGAACCTCCATGGGAATCCAAGGTTGTGGAGAATTCTGTCCAGGATGTTACAATTGATGCTAAAGAGGATTGTGCGCAATCCCCAGAGCAAGTCCTTCATGAAGAACTAGACAGAATAACCCAAGAAGCAAATTTCCTTGATGATGATAGTCACAAGTCAAGTTCTCCTAGTAATGAACTTGCATCCGCAAGTGAATTCTCTGAGATCGAAGACTCTTCCCCAAGTGAATACGAAGATGATACGGAGGTAGATTTCTCTCAACCTCCAGTCTATGACTTAAGTGATGAGGAAGACATAGATGGCTTTGATCAGGACATGGATACATTTGAAGAATCTTGCAAGGAAGTGGAGAATTTCACAGAAGAGCACAAGGGAGTAGAACTCACAGAACCACTGGAACCACCTATCCCAAGGCCATTACCACCCAATACAAGCTTCAAGTGGGTACAATCCTTAACCTTTAACTGTATTTTTCCACATGAATATGGTTTGCTTGAAACAGATAGCCAGCTTAGAGCTCTCTGCGGCTTTAAGAGTAAGCGGAAAATGGCTCGTACTCAGAGCTGGTGCACAAGGTTCAATAAAGTTCCACGCTTCAACTCGAAGTGCACGGATTGGCATCATGATCAATCGGATGGATCTCGGAAAACGTTTGGTTATCCTGGTGAGAATCTAATTTCTAAACCACCCAGATGGAAAAGTATAGATCAAGACGAAGGCGGATTTAAAAGCAAAGTTTGGGATCCTGGAATCTATTCTGACATTCGTCACCCCGGGAGCCTGACAATCTGTTTGAAGCTGCTCAGAAGCTTCACATGCCTAGTTTGGGACCCCGGATGCTATTGGCATTCCAAGCATTGGTGGAGATTTTTGGATGAATTTAAGCATAAGCTGCCATAACAGGAAGCTCATCCAATGTCCAACTTAAGGACTTTAACTAAAAGTGCTAGGTGGGAGACAATCCACCATGGTATGATCGTTCCTTTTTCAATATTTTTTATTTAGTTTTATTTGTTTTCAAGTTTTATTTTATTACCTGGAGTTTTGCATCGCATTTATATTTGCATTCTGCATACAGTTAAAAAAAAAAGGGGTGCGCGACGCGACCGCATCATTCATGCGATCGCGTCACATTGCGAAGAACACTTCCCACGCGAGTGCGTCATTCACGTGGCCGCGTGACCTGGAGATCGGCGTAAAGATCCAACAACCAGAAAGTTAGGCTGGAATCATGCGGCCATTGTGCGTTTCGCAAAAAAATGCCCACGCGATCGCGTCCCTGACACGATGGCGTCACTTGCACAACCTCAATCCCACGCGATAGCGTGAGCGACGCGATCGCGTCGCATAGGATTACACAACACCCCAAAAGGAGACAGAGAGTTGCGTTGAAACGACGCTGGATTCGTGCGTTTAGCACAAATTCCAGCGACGCGATCGCATGCCCCAGGCGATTGCATCATTTACTTTTTTTGCCCTCCACGCGATCGCGTCGCTCACGCGATCGCGTCAACCACCCTTTCGCCCCAACCACGCGACCGCGTGCCCTACGCGATCGCGTGGATTCAAATTATAACCCCCCAGTCACGCGAACCCTATTAGTCGCGCCCCCTCCCCAAACCCCTCCACTTCTTCTCTTCTTCTCCAACCCCCAACCACCACCCAGCCACCATCACCGCCACCGCCAGACGCCGCCGACCACCCAGACCCCGCCGCCACCCAACCACCCTTCCTCCTTCCCCCTCCTTTCTTCTTCTTCCTCCTTCTTTCCCCCCTCTCCACCACTACCACGCCGCGCCACCACCACCACCGCGCCGCCGTCACCGCCCAGCACCACCCACGCCCCCCTTCCTTCCCCTATTACCCCCTACCCTCATTACCCCCCTTTCCCTCCCTTCCTCCGAATAGCAGCCACCACCGCCGCGCCGAACGCCACCGCCGCCCCACTCTCATTCTTACGCCTACCAGATTCCAACGAACGCCACCCTTCTATCCTTCGTCATTAATTCTTATTTTTCTATTTCTGTTCGTCATTAGGCTAGTTAGATATGCATGTTGTAGTGGATTTTAGGTTGTTAGGTAGCCTAGGATATGGTTAGTGGCTTTAAGTCTGTTTAATTGCACTATTCCTGTTTCTTGTTTTATTCTGCTGTTGCTGTGATGATTGTAATGTTCATATGCTGTACTTTCTTGTTTCTTGCTGCTCTATACACTGAATTTTCATGTTTATATTCCTTATATGTAATTGCAGCTTTAATTTTAATTCATATGAACTATTTGATTGCTGTTTATTTTCCGGGACAATCCAATTTTAGCCGGAATGCTGTCCAAATTTCTGTAAAATGTTTTTATTCATGTTTTGGTTTTGGCATTTTGAACTCTATTTTCCTCTGCTTTAACCAAACCAATTCATGACTGCCCGGGCATGCTTTCTTATCCTTTTTGATTTCCTGGTTCCTAAACTGCATTTTTGATGTTTGATTCCATTTTTGCTAATTCTATATCCATCTGAATCATCATCAACCTGTTTTCCATGTTTGGTTATGAGTTACCTGTAGCCTTTAATTGTGAATGCTTGTTACTTAGAAACTTATCATTCTGCCACTTACTTTAACCTACTTTTTACTAACTCACTAATGTTAACCTCCTAAACTCTTTTTCAATTCTAACCAACCTAACCTTTAAAAACTTCTCTTCTGATTTTCTTTCACTTTCTTTTGACATACTAACCATGGCATGATGTTAATTTTTTCTATTTAACATGAATTCAATTACATTTTGGATTGTGATTTCTTCTTTTCGAACTTTTAACTCCTATTCAATCCTTAATGCACATTTACTTAGCTCATATTCATTACTCTCCTGCTCCTTTGCCACTATGTGCTTCTTTTGTTAATTGCCCCCTTGTTTTCCTGTTTTTATTATATCCTTGAATTCTATTTTTTTTTCAGGATGTCAGACTCCCACAGAAAAGGGAAAGGAAAGGCAACAACTGGCAAACAAAAACAAGGAGAAGCCTCTATGTCTATCATAGATCTCATGCATGATGCCTCATTGCGGGAGAAAAATTTTACCCCGCATGAGAAGGCCGACTAGCTAATCCCTGCTATTGATCCAATAACGTTTGCAAACCGATACTGTGAGCTGAGGTATCTGGTGTTTGCAACCTCCAGGAACCTATACCTGGAGAGAACTTTGAAGATCCCAGAATAACTCCAGCAATACACCTCTGATCAGATCAAACAATAAGGCTAGTTCTTCCTGGAAAGACCCCTGACTGAGGTCAATGCATCTTGGGTTAGGGAATTCTACTGAAATTACTTCAAAACCTCCCTAGATGCAGTGAACCTTAGAGGAAAGCAGATTCTGGTCACTGAAGAGGCCATTAAAGATGTTCTGAAGCTTCTACCTAAAACTGATCAGCTGGATTGTTATCAGAAAGCTGAGAAAGATATGTGCTTCATGAAATTTGATTGGGATGCAGTCAAGGCCCGGATAGCCCTTGACCTGACCGTTCCTTGGATTATGGGTCAGAACACTACCATGCCAAAGGGAATCAAGCGGATTTACCTAAATGATGAGGCTCGGCTATGGCATCAGATACTTAACAACTTCATTATGACGAGTACTCACGAGACTGAGATACCAGCCGCTATGATCACCCTCCTATGGTGTGTGATGGAGGGTAAGGACCTGTACCTGCCATGCTTTATCCAGTACTATATGGCCAGGGTCCACGTCCGAGGCACTCTTCCCTTTCCTTATTTGGTTACACAGCTAGGCCGTCGAGCTGACGTGCCTTGGGAGGATGCTGATGAAAAGCCACCTGCTGCAGAATGCAAGAAGATTATCCCTCACAGCAGAAACTTTCTGGCTTTGGGCTACAGACCTCCTTTCCTCACTGCTACTGCTGACACAGCCACACCATCTGCCAGCCCCTCTTCTTCCACAGCTACCCCTGCCACCACCACTGCACCTCCACCTGCCCCAGAGCCCATCTATCATCTAGTACACCGCCTGTTTCGACGGCTTGACCAGATGGAGCGTCGCAACAAGCGACGCTATGAGCACCTGAAGCTGATGATACGCTCTGGCGACATCCCCTCCGAGCCTGACATACCATCTGAGGCATCTGAGGAGGAGGCGGATGATCACGAGGCAGAGACCCATCCCAGAGCGAGGCAGAGCAGGCAGGCACCCACCAGGCAGCATCACACCAGGAGGCTCCGCCTCAGATTCAGGCTGTTGACCCCGAGATCCCTATCTAGTCAGCACCTCCTCTACAGCAAGCTGATCCTCAGACCGCCACCACAGAGACCCCAGATACCCACCCTTCCAGTGATGACAACCCTTCACACCCTGCTTGAGTGAGCATCGTGGACGATGCTACATTTTAAGTGTGGGAAGGTCGCCATCTCTAGCGTTCTTTTTTCTGGTGAACCACTACATACTCTTTTTATTTATTTTGCTACTTTTCTGTATTTTTTTCTTTATTTTTATTTTTATTTTCTCAGTACTTATATACATATATTGATATTTTTATGTATTTATTCTATGTTGCACTTTAGTTCATATTTTAGCCATTTAGTTTTAGTTGCAATTCTAACTTATTAGTTATAGAAATTGTGGATTAATTAGTATAGTTTACCCTTTTTAGCATAAGATAGCTTAGTTTAAATTGAAAAATATAAAAAGGTAGTAAACTAGGGACTTGAACACAATAGAAACAATCCACACACCTTGTATATATAGCATTACATGTTAGTTAGTTAACAATATTTCATCAAGGAGAAACACTAGAACTTTAAAGCCATTCAATATAAGTTTTACATTGAGAATAATGAGAATTTTTAACTAAACTTGCATGACATACATAAGTGATAAATGATTTTTGAGCTAGAGAATACACAGCCTGTGAGTTTTGAGCTTAATTGTACGGTTACATTCAAACCCTAATATTTTATTCCTGTGTGTTCCGCCCTTCTTTTTTTTATTCTGATGTTCTTTATTTTGTTTTAATCTATATGTCCGATTATAGAATAGAAATACATACTAAGAGAGTGATTGAGGCCATTATTTGATTTTAGCTCACTTATCCCAAAATAGCCTACCTTTTACATCACCCTTATTAGCCCCCTTAAGCCTTTAAATCCCCTTTTATTCTATCAGCCACATTACTAGCCTTAAGCAGAAAGACAAAATAAAAATCCCAAGTTGAATCCTTGGTTAGCTTAAGATAGAAATTGTGTATGGTTTACATGTGGGAAACCTATTGGGAACATGGATGATAAAAATAAAAAGGTAGAAAAGTTGAAAAGAATAAAATAATTAAAAATAAAAGTTTGGGAAGCATGCTCATGTAAAATCAAAATAATTGAATTACCATGTGCATTAAAAAAAAAAAAATAAGGGCAACCGACCCAGGATGTTTAGCGACAAGTCAACCGACCTCTTCAGGTCGGACTACCCGACCTCTCCTCAAAGAGATCGGCCAAATCACCAGAAAAGCCCAATAAGGGCCCAAATAGATGAACACGACCCAAATCCAAAGGCAGCCTAAGCCTATAGAGATAAGGGCAGTTCCCTTGAAGATAAGATGACCTAACCCAAAAATAAGATAAGATAAGATAATTATGTTATCTCCAGAAAGGTCACTCCTCATCATTATAAATACACTGGAGCACCCAGGTATAACTGATAAACCCATATTTTATGATATATTTTGTGCTTAATCTGAGTGATTCATTCAATCCTTCACCCACTTATTCATATTATTTGCATGGTTTTACTTTCCCTTCCTTATTATGTGATGTATGTGAAAAACATGTTTCCTATGCTTTAAAATTAATTATGTTAATTACCTTTATTTCCATTCGATGCCGTGATTAGTGTGTTGAGTAGTTTCAGATCTTCTAAGGCAGGAATGACTTAAAGGATGGAAAGGAAACATACAAAAATGGAAGGAAAGCATAAAACGAAGTTTATGAAGAAAATGGCATCCACGCGATCGCATGGGCGACGCGGCCGCATGCCAGTGCGAAAAGGGCAGCGACGTAGCCGCATGACTAACACGACCGCGTGCCTTAAGCAGAACACATATGACGCGGTCGCATGACTGACGCGACCACGTGACAAGGAAAACTCCGAATGACGCGACTGCGTGACCCACGCAGACGCGTGACAGAGGCCACGCACCAGAAATTGCAGAAAATGCTCCCAACGAATTCTGAAGCCCTTTTTGGCCCAAATCCAAGTCCAGAAGGCATAGAACAGAGGTTATGAAGTGAGGGAATGCATCCATTCAAGAGGAGACACCACTTTAGTTAGTTTTCATGATTTAGATTTAGTTTTGAGAGGGAGATTCTCTCCTCTCTCTTAGGATTAGGATGGTCCATTCTGAAAGCATGTCAGAAGGACACTTTTTGGTCAGCTGTTTATATCTTTCCCAAGCTTCATAGAGGGATTTACCATCTTTTTGTTTGAAGGTTTGAACATCCACTCTAAGCTTGCTCAGCTTTTGAGGAGGAAAAAACTTGGCTAAAAAAGCCGTGACCAGCTTATCCCAAGAGTTCAAGCTATCCTTAGGTTGAGAGTCCAACCATATTCTAGCTCGGTCTCTTACAGCAAAGGGGAAAAGCATGAGCCTGTAGACTTCAGGATTTACTCCATTAGTCTTAACAGTATCACATATTTGCAAGAATTCAGTTAAGAACTGAAAAGGATCTTTAGATGGAAGTCCATGAAACTTGCAGTTCTACTGCATCAGAGAAACTAGTTGAGGTTTTAGCTCAAAGTTGTTTGCTCCAATGGCAGGAATGGAGATGCTTCTTCCATGTAAATTGGAATTAGGTGCAGTAAAGTCACCAAGCATCCTCCTTGCATTATTATTATTTTCGGCTGCCATCTCCTCTTCCTGTTCGAAAATTTCTGAAAGGTTATCTCTGGATTGTTGTAATTTAGCTTCTCTTAGTTTCCTCTTTAGAGTCCTTTCAGGTTCTGGATCTGATTCAACAAGAATATTCTTGTCCTTGCTCCTGCTCATATGACAAAGAAGAGGGCACAGAAAAAAATAATAATAATAGGGATCCTTTATACCACAGTATAGAGGTCCTTGTGTGAGTAGAAGAAAAGAAGAAGAAAATCTGAACTCAGAGAGAGAGAGGGAGTTCGGATTTTTGGTGAGTGATGTGAGGAAGAGATGTTAGTAGATGAATAAATAATTAGAGGGAGATGAGGGAGAAGGATTTTCGAAAATTATTTTTTTGAAAAAGAGTTAGTGATTTTCGAAAATAGTTTTTGAAAAAGGTTAGTAGCTTTCGAAAAAGGGGGGAGATATTTTCGAAAATTAGAGAGAGAGAGAGAGTTAGTTAGGTGGTTTTGAAAAAGATAAGAAACAAACAAAAAGTTAGTTAGTTAGTTGAAACCAATTTTGAAAAGATAAGAAGTTAGGAAGTTAGAAAAGATATTTTGCAAATCAAATTTTTGAAAAAGATAAGATAAGAAGATATTTTTGAAAAGATATGATTGAAATTAGTTTTTGAAAAAGATTTGATTTTTAAAATCTCAATTAATGACTTGATTCACAAGAAATCACAAGATATGATTCTAGAACTTAAAGTTTGAATCTTTCTTAACAAGTAAGTAACAAACTTGAAATTTTTGAATCAAAACATTAATTGATGATGTTATTTTCGAAAATATGATGTAAAATTAAGAAAAATATTTTTGAAAAATATTTTTGAAATTTTCGAAAATAACTAAAAAAAATTGAAAAAAAAAGATTTGATTTTTGAAAAAGATTTTGAAAAAGATAAGATCTTTTTAAATTGAGAATTTGATTTGACTCATAAAAACAACTAGATTTTAAAAATTTTTGAAAAAGTTAAATCTAATTTTCGAAATTTTAAGAGAGAAAAAGGGAAAGATATTTTTTTAATTTTTGAGTTTTTATGATGACAGAGAAAAACAAGAAAAATGATGCAATGCATGAAACTTATGGATCAAAACAATGAATGCATGCAAGAATGCTATGAATGTCAAGATGAACACCAAGAACACTATGAAGATCATGATGAACATCAAGAACACATTTTTTGAAAAATTTTTAATGCAAAGAAAACATGCAAGACACCAAACTTAGAATTCTTTAATACTTAGACATAAAAAATTCAGGAATGCATATGAAAAACAAGAAAAGACACGAAACATGCAAATGCAAAGATCAAACAAGAAGACTTACCAAGAACAACTTGAAGATCATGAAGAACACTATGAATGCATGAATTTTTTTCGAAAAATGCAAGATGAACATGCAATTGACACCAAAATTATAACATGACACATGACTCAAACAAGAAACACAAAAATATTTTTGATTTTTATGATTTTCTAATTTTTTTTATATTTTTTCGAAAATTATTTTGAAAAAGGAAAATAAGGATTCCAAAATTTTTAATATGAATTCCAGGAATCTTATGCTCTTTAGACTAAAGCTCCAATCAAAGGGTCAGGCATGGCTTAATAGCCAGCCAAGCTTTAGTATGTAACTCAGACATGACACGCCTGACATGCCCTACACAGAAGAATTAGACATGGCTTTACAACCAGCCAGGTTTCCACATGCTTCATGAAACACTAGAATTCATTCTTAAAAATTTGGAAGAAAAATATATTTTTGAAAACATTTTTATTTTAAAATTTTTTTTTCGAAAACAAAGGAGAAATTTTTGAAAGAGTTTTGAAAACTTTTTGAAAAGAAAACAAAAAGAAAGTTACCTAATATGAGCAACAAGATGAACCGTCAGTTGTCCAAACTCGAACAATCCCCAGCAACGGCGCCAAAAACTTGGTGCACGAAATTGTGATCTCTGGTAATGGCTCCAAAACCTTGGTGCTCTAATCTCAATTCATAATTTGTCACAACTTCGATACAACTAACCAGCAAGTGCACTGGGTCGTCCAAGTAATAAACCTTACGTGAGTAAGGGCCGATCCCACGGAGATTGTTGGTATGAAGCAAGCTATGGTCACCTTGTAAATCTCAGTCAGGCGGATATAAAATAGTTATGGAGTTTTCGAAATTAATACTAAAGTAAGGATAGAAATACTTATGTAAATCATTGGTGAGAATTTTAGATAAGCGTATGGAGCTGCATTCATTCCTCTGAAACCTCTGCTTTTGCTGTATTCATCCAATCAGTCTTACTCCTTTCTATGGCTGGCTTTGTGTAAGGATGTCACCGGTGCCAATGGCTACTTTCAATCCTCTCGGGAAAATAGTCCAAATGCTCTGTCACAGCACGGCTAATCGTCTGGAGGCATCACCATTATCGTTGGTTGCATCCTATTCCTCTCTGTGAAAATGGTTCGATGCGCTGTCACTGCATGGCTAATCATCTTGGAGGTTCTCGATCATACTGGAATAGAATTTACTATCCTTTTGCATCTGTCACTACGCCCAGCACTCGCAAGTTTGGAGTTCGTCACAGTCATTCAATCCCAGAGTCCTACTCGGAATACCACGAACAAGGTTTAGACTTTCCGGACTCTCATGAATGCCGCCACCAATCTAGCTTATACCACGAAGATTTTGATTAAGAGATCTAAGAGATACTCATTCACTCTAATGTAGAACGGAAGTGGTTGTCAGGCACGCGTTCATAGGGAATGATGATGATTGTCACGTTCATCACATTCAGGTTGAAGTGTGAATGAATATCTTAGAAGCGAAATAAGATGAATTAAATAGAAAACAGTAGTACTTTGCATTAATCTTTGAGGAACAGCAGAGCTCCACACCTTAATCTATGGAGTGCAGAAACTCTACCATTGAAAATACATAAGTGATAATGGAGTTCATTGGCCTCGGCCCCAGAGGGGAACCGGAGTAACCAAGACTCCGAATACAATGATAAAAAGTTCTATTTATAATAAACTAGTCACTAGGGTTTACAGAAGTAAGTAATTGATGCATAAATCCACTTCCGGGGCCCACTTGGTGTGTGCTTGGGTTGAGCTTGAAGTCTACACGTGGAGAGGTCATTCTTGGAGTTGAACGCCAGCTTTTGTGCCAGTTTGGGCGTTGAACTCCACTTTGCAACTTGTTTCTGGCGTTGGACGCCAGAATTGGGCAGAGAGCTGGCGTTGAACGCCAGTTTGCATCGTCTAAACTTGGGAAAAGTATGGACTATTATATATTGTTGGAAAGCCCTGGATGTTTACTTTCCAATGCAATTGGAAGCGCGCCATTTTAAGTTCTGTAGCTCCAGAAAATCCATTTTGAGTGCAGGGAGGTCAGAATCCAACAGCATCAGCAGTCCTTCTTCAACCTCTGAATCTGATTTTTGCTCAAGTCCCTCAATTTCAGCCAGAAAATACCTGAAATTAAAGAAAAACACACAAACTCATAGTAAAGTCCAGAAATGTGAATTTAACATAAAAAATAATGAAAACATCCCTAAAAGTAACTAGATCCTACTAAAAACATACTAAAAACAATGCCAAAAAGCGTATAAATTATCCGCTCATCAGCAGGCTAGATAGAGGATGTTGAAAAGCTCGATTAGGTAACATATATCGTCTAATATGAGGCTCCAGACCCATAATGAAGTAACTGTGATGTACCGGATCCTCGTAGACATAAGGGTCCTCAAACTCATAGAAGATCACGCCCGTCTCCATCTGAGGGGGAGGAAGGGAGAGAATGGGTAAGAACTGGGGAGTTCTTAGTAGGGCCGGGGTTATTAGTTATGTTCATTAATTCCGTGTTGTTTAGCAGACAAATAGCAGAATACCGAGAAACAGTGAACAGAAGAAACAGATAACTAAAGGAAACAGAGAAAATAGAAAGCAAAACACAAACAAGTGAATACAATAAAACAAAACACAGACACAGTGAATAGAATACAAACAAAGAAAGCATACACTCAAACAACAATCATAACAGAGTAAATGCACAACCAAGTATGATGCATGTCTAGCCTTAGTGCAGGTAATGAGCTCATTTGTCGGTTACATACCCGCTCCCGACGTTACCCGGAGTCCTTTGACCAGGTAAGGCTTCCCTGTTGGCTATACTCCTGTGTACAGGAAATAACCCCTCTGCCACCACAGGGTCCACTGCATACAGGAAATAACACATCTGCCACTGTAGGGATGTATGCCGGCACACCTTCTGTATACAGGAAATAACACCTCTGCCACTACAGAAATGGAACAGGTGGTCACGGTACTTCTATAGCAGGAAATAACCCCTCTTCCTTACAGAAATAAAATATGGATCTATACCGCGCGAAAGCGTTTCTCAGTGGTCACACCATTATCTATCTGACTGCCACAATGCAGCAGATGAACATATAGATATCTCTGTGGTTGCCTTAATGCAACAAATTACCTCTCAATAGGTCCTCTGCTCTTTATCATATTACTCTCTTCGCTTTGTCTCTTTATTCTGCTCTGTTTGTTCTTTTCTCTGCGCTTCCTTACTTTATTCTACTTTCTCTGTTTAACGTATTTATTTAAAGCTTATGTAAATTTTGGTATGATTAGTTAGCCTGCCCCAAGTATAGGTTCATTAAGTCTATACTGAAACAGTTTAACTTTTCATATAATACCTAACCCTATTCGCAATTCAAGGACTAACTTTGTTGCCCTAGTTCGTTCACTAGTCTCCTTCTGTTTTTCTGTCATTAAAACTTTACAGACTTTTTCTTTGATTTTTATCTTTTCTTCAACTTCTTATCTTTCTTTTATCTTTGCCTCACTAATATATTCTTACCACTCCCTAAGTGTTTCATGAAGGTAATTATGAGATTCTGCACTTAAAGTAGTCTTTCTAAAGCATTTACAGAAAACTGCCTTTTCTGCATTATTTTATTATTTTTATTAAAATATTATTTTTAATTAAATATTATTATTTAATATTTTATTATTATTTATTATTTTATTATTAATTTTCGAAAATTAACTTACCTTTTACTTTTAACCTTTAAAATTCACTTTTTACCATCCGTAACTTTTAATAGTTCTACTTTAACCACCCTAACTTTTAGAAATTACCGAATAACCCCTCAAACACCAAAATAATTACAACCTTGCCCTTTTTCAGATCTAAAAGGTGTTCTTCAATGTTCTTCATCACACTCAAAGTGTTCTTCGTGTTCTTTGTAAATTCTTCAGATTCTTTCTCCGTTTTACCCGTTTTTCAGTCTTTTTAGCAACCGATTTTTACCATAATTCATAATAAATTAGCAGCCACTAAAACCCCATATTTTCTACATGATTTTAACACAAATTGAACCCCAATTTAAGCTCTAGGGCTCGTTTTTCCAGCTGCCCCAAGAACATGAACTTTAAAGCTTGAATTTCATCAAATTTCATCAAAATTTCACCCAATTTTCACCAAGAATCAATCATATATGCAACCAATTTTTAGCACAGCCAAATCATACAACATTCACACAAACTCAAACACAAATAATCAAGATTAATTTCGTGACACCCTTCCTGGTTTTGCTGCTCCTAATTCAGTTAGACTTTCAGGTGGTCCTTTAGCACTTTTTCCTCCTAAATCACATCAAGAACAACTTTAAATCCAAAAATCCTCAACTGACCAAATCTTGATCAGCACATTAGGAAGGGATATCTCACCTTAGACTTGCTGGAATATAACGTTTCTTGGCCCTCAAGTCAAGTTAAGCATGATTCCTAAGGAAGAACATCAAGAAAACACATGTTTAAGCATGTTTCCTTGAAAACCAAATTGAAGAGGGATGGAGACAGCCATCTCACCTTATTTGCAGCCTTGATATGTTATATGGTTATGTAGAGGAAGAAGAGAGGATCATTTTGGTGAAATCGGAGTTTTGATTTGAGTTTTTGTTCAGAAGAAATCAAGCTTTGAAGATTTATGAACCAAGAACTTTCTCTCCTTTTTCTCTTGATGATTTTCGGCCACAATGAGCAAATGAGGCAGCCTTGGGGGTTTTGGGGGTGTAGGGTGAGTTGTGATTGGTTGGCTTGGAGGTGGATTAAAATAATATTAAAATATCTCAAGTGTATAACTACTAAAACTAGATGTATCGGAACACTTGTGAAAACATCTCTAAAAATTATTTTCTGAGCTACTAGCATAAATGACACTAGTAACAAATTTATTATGAGATTAAAATGTATATAATGAGGCCTTAGCATTACTATAGTCATCAGAGAGTGCTGGTGCTAAGCTGCACCAGTAAACTGTGAACCCGGTTAAATCGATTTTCTATTTTTAACTAAAACTGACCAGGTAACCTTATAATATTATTCAAGAAGATTCTAATACTAATATAATGATAATATCATCCTATTATCTCTCTTCTCTCATAAATCGAGTCCGGTTTGTCAAACTGAGACTATTTACAAAAAACCTAATCAAAACTCCTAACCGATACGGTTCAAAAAGTAGGTTTTTCGTGACTGCGTTATCGAACTTGCCTCGGAAAAGGTTCCAGCTTAAAGATGACATGATGACAATGAGGATTGAGATACTTGATGATATATCAAAGGTTTTCCCCTTACTGATCTTCCGGAGTTCTTCGTACTTTCAGAAAAGATCTCGCGTACTCAAAAACCGGGGTTGTTACAAACAATCCCATGCTTTTTCAGTAATCCTGTCAGTCTCCTGTTACAAAAGTGAGTGCCTTGATTGCTCACGATTTCTCGTGGTGATCCAAAGCGACAAATAATATAGTTTTTAACAAAGTAAACAACAGTGTTAGCATCATCAGTGCGGGTAGGAATTGCTTCCACCCATTTAGAAACATAATCTACAGCTAACAATATATAAAGATAACCATTAGAGTTTGGAAATGGACCCATGAAGTCAATGCCCCGAACCTCAAAAATTTCACAGAAAAGCATAATCTGTTGAGGCATCTCATCCCTCTTGGATATATTACCAAACCTTTGGCATGGGAACAAGATTTACAAAATTCAGCAGCATCTTTAAAAAGAGTAGGCCACTAGAATCCACAGTCTAAGATTTTTCTAGCTGTTCTTTGAGGGCCAAAATGTCCTCCACTCTCAGATGAGTGGCAGGCCTCTAAAATGGACTGGAATTCTGACTGAGGCACACACTGTCTAATTACCTGGTCAGCACCACACCTCCATAAATATGGGTCATCCCATATATAATATTTGGACTCGCTTTTCAGCTTGTCTCTTTGATGCTTTGTAAAATTTGGAGGAAAAGTGTGCCTAACTAGATAATTAGCTACAGGTGCATACCAAGGAACTACTTCAGATACTGCATGTAAGCTATCAAATGGGAAAGTATCATTGATAGGAGTGGAGTCATCCTTAATGTGCTCAAGGCGACTCAAGTGGTCTGCCACTAAATTCTGGTTACCACTCCTATCCTTAATTTCTAAATCAAATTCTTGCAGTAACAGTATCCAACGTATTAACCTATGTTTAGACTCCTTTTTAGCTAATAAATATTTTAGAGCTGCATGGTCTGAGTACACTACTACCTTAGTACCAAGTAAATAGGCTTGGAATTTATCCCGAGCAAAAACAATAGCGAGAAGCTCTTTTTCAGTAGTAGTATAATTAGACTGAGCAACGTCTAAGGTCTTAGACGCATAAGCAATTACAAAAGGATCCTTACCTTCGCGCTGAGCCAACGCCGCTCCTACTGCATGGTTGGAGGCATCACACATAATTTCAAATGGTTGGCTCCAGTCTGGTCCTCTCACAATTGGAGCTTGGGTCAGGGCAATTTTCAACTTATCAAACGCCTTCATGCAATCTTCACTGAATTTGAACTCAATATCTTTCTGCAGCAGTCTGGATAAAGGCAATGCTACCTTACTGAAGTCCTTAATGAATCTCCTGTAAAAACCTGCGTGGCCAAGGAACGAACAGACGTCCCTCACAGAGGAGGGGTAAGGTAAACTAGAAATGACATCTACCTTTTCTGGATCTACAGAAATACCAGCATTAGACACAACATGTCCTAGTACAATTCCTTGTTTTACCATAAAATGACATTTTTCAAAATTCAATACAAGGTTTGTACTAACACACCTATCTAATACTCTAGATAAACTATCCAAGCAAAGGCTAAATGAATCACCATATACGCTAAAATCATCCATAAACACTTCCATACAATTCTCAATAAGATCTGAAAAGATACTCATCATGCATCTTTGAAAAGTAGCCGGTGCATTACATAAGCCAAAAGGCATCCTTTTATAGGCATACGTTCTAAAGGGACATGTAAAAGTAGTCTTCTCCTGATCTTCAGGAGCTATATGAATCTGAAAGTAACCTGTGTAGCCATCTAAAAAGCAATAATGGGATTTACCTGACAGGCGATCAAGCATCTGATCAATGAATGGCAAGGGGTAATGATCCTTGCGAGTGGCTTGGTTGAGATGCCTATAGTCAATGCAAACCCTCCATGAATTCTGCACTCTAGTTGTCAGGAGCTCTCCATACTCATTCTTTACTATTGTGACTCCAGACTTCTTGGGCACCACTTGTACTGGACTGACCCATTCACTGTCTGAGATGGGGTAAATGATATCTGATTCAAGTAGCCTGGTCACTTCTTTCTTGACAACTTCTAAGATCGTGGGATTCAATCTTCTTTGGGGTTGACGGACAGGTTTTGCTTCCTCTTCTAAGAATATTCTGTGTTCACAAACTTGAGGGCTGATGCCTGCTATATCCGCCAAGCTCCATCCAATTGCTCTCTTATGTTTTCTCAGCACACTGAGCAGTTGCTCTTCTTGTTGAGAAGTGAGTTCCCTTACAATGATAACTGGGAACTTCTGATTATCCTCAAGGTAAACATACTTGAGGTGTGGAGGAAGGGGCTTTAATTCTGATTTAGGCTCTTAGCTAGGCTCTGTATCATCCGGGGCTAGTGATAATGGCAAAGTGTCCGTATTGTGTTCAGAGGATGTCCCCACACTTGGACCTTGCTCTATGTGTTTCTCTTCTATTTCTTCTTGGTGAACTTTAGCTACAGTTTCATCAATGATGTCACACTGAAAGATAGAATGATATTCTGGAGGGTGTGATAAACCATTATTTTATGGTTTACATTGTGTTTGATTGTGTGGTTTTATCAAATCTTTACCCACTTATTCATTAAATTAGCATGTATTTACAACTCCTTCCCAAAATTACTCCATGATTGAAAACTTGCTTCCTAGAGACTTTTAATTATGTATTTTAATTCTCCTTTATTCCATTTGATGCTGTGATCTGTGTGTTAAGTGTTTCAGACTTTATAGGGCATGAATGACTTGGAGATTGGAAAGGAAGCTTGCAAAAATGGAAAGAACATAATAAATTGAGGAGATGACCAGCGAGAAGTGACGCGGATGCTTGGCTCACGCGACCACGCGAAATAGAGGAAATTGCAGTGACGCGCTCGCGTGCTTGACACGAACGCGTGAATTGGAAGCTGCAAGAGTGACGCGAATGCGTGGACGACGCGCACACGTGGAAAGGCAAAACGCTGGATGACGCGAATGCGTGGATGACGTGGTCGCATGACATGCGCGATCTGCAGAATTTGCAGAATTTGCTGGGGGCAATTTTGGGCCATGTTTTGACCCAGTTTTCGGCCCAGAAAAGCAGATTAGAGCCAGGGAACATGCAGAGACCAGGGAACAACATTAATTCCACATAATTTTAGTTTTTAGATTTGATTTTACTCCTCCTCTAGGTTTTCTCTCTACACATACATAGTTTTTAGGATTTGATTTCATTGCTTTTTGGACTGGGATATTGAGAAGAGTTATTACCTCCGTCAAGACTTCGTTATTCTAGTTTGTTTCCTTACTCGTCACTTACTCTTCCATATCCTTAATTTCATCAGAGTTACTATTGGATTATTTTTAGAATTTATTAATACAAGAACTATTTTTATTTTAATTGATCCTTTTGATTATTATTTATCATGTCTTTTTTTACTTCCCTTTCTTATTTTGCGAAGTTTACATTCATAATGCGCGAGTAGTTCCATAACTTGATTGGGAGTTGATTGAAAGGAGGACCTTGAGTTGGAATGCTCAAGAGTAAAATTATAGTTGGGTTTAGCGTTGGGTCGCCCTCTAATCACTGACACTAGTCCTTCCCAAGGGAGAGGATTAGAACTTGTGAATAGAAACTGACTTCCAACTTGCTTAACTTTCCTTTATCTGGTAAAGGATAACTGAGTAGGCAACCTTCAATTATCACTTTGATCTTGGGAGAACTCCATCAAGGATAAGGCTTCCAACTAATCTACTCCCGGTCAAGGATTTTATTTAAATTACATAAATTCTCTGATTTAATTTCCTGTTTATCAACTTAAACCATTTTAGAAAACATCTGATTAATAAAATAGCACACCTTTCTGTAACTCGTTGGGAGACGACCTGGGATTCATACTCCCAGTATTTTAATTCTAATTTTGTGACAACCCCTTCTAAATTGATAAGCGGATTTTTAGTTGGTTAAGAACTATACTTGCAACGCATCTCTTATAATAATTTCTTAACTTACCAATTTCTGCCACGTCAATTTTTGGCGCCGTTGCCAAGGAGTTGCAATAGAGTGCTAAGTTATTGATTGGAATTTATTTATTTGCATTTTATTTTATTTTGCTACTATGAGCTGCATGTTTCTTTCATTAAATGACGCGTTCACTTCCTGATCCAAGCTTGCCAGTATTTGATCCTGAGATTGAAAGAACTATTTCACGTATAAGGCAAGCTCGGCGTCGGTTAGTCCTCCCCGAGGACGAATCTGAAACGTCACGTAAGGAAGAAACAAGCTCCCGTTCTACTGATTCGGTTGATTTACGTGCAGGTGACATGGCAGCACCTAAGAGAGTTACTATCCAGGAGGCTGGAGCCCCTGATTTTACAATGCAACCGTTTCAAGTGCATCATCCAGCAGTGGCTACAGACTTTGAAATAAAGATTGCACTACTCAACTTGATGCCTAAGTTTCATGGCTTACCTGCTCAAGAGCCTATCAACCACCTTAGGGATTTTCAAGCAGCCTGTTCTACTGTCAGGCGTGATGGTGCAGATGAAAATTTTATTCTGTTAAAAGCTTTCCCGTTCTCTCTTGAGGGAAAGGCAAAAGAGTGGTACTACACTCAACCTGCAGCAACCGTTTCTGACTGGGATACGCTTAGAAGATAATTTTTGGAAAAATTCTTCCCAGCTGAAGTTACTGATAAACTGAGGAAAGACATTTCCATGATTGTTCAGGACGAGTTCGAGACTCTCTACGAATATTGGGAGCGCTTCAACAATCTTCTGGAAGCATGCCCCCACCATATGATTGACAAGATAGTGTTGCTCGGCTACGTCACACAGGGCATGAAGCCTCAAGACAAGACCACATTGGAAAGTACTAGCAATGGGTCTATGAAAAAGTACAAAACCACTGATGAGGCATGGCAATTGATCAGTGACTTGGCTAAATCTAATAGGAATCACAGACAGAAAAAAGGCCAGTCAAAAGCTGTTGCGGAGGTATCTTCTAGCAAAGAGACTACTGCTCTGACTCAGAGTATATGTGAAATGACCAACTTACTGAAGCAGATACAGTTGAGTCAACAACAAGTGCAGCAAAGCCAACAGCTAGTCCCACAAAGAGTGTGCAGAATCTGTGCTGATTATAGCCATTATACTGATGAATGTCCGCAGCTCCAGCAGGAAGACAACACTGTGGCAGCCACTCATAACTTCTATGACCGCCCCAATCAAGGATACAATCAAAGTGGCTGGTGCACGAAATTATGATTCACACTTTTCACAATTCCGCACAACTAACCAGCAAGTGCACTGGGTCGTCCAAGTAATACCTTACGTGAGTAAGGGTCGATCCCACGGAAATTGTTGGCTTGAAGCAATCTATGGTTATCTTGTAAATCTTAGTCAGGAAATCAATTATGATTATCAGTTTGAATTGCGAAAAATAAAAGAGCATGACATAAATACTTGTTATGCAGTATGGAGAATATGTTGGAGTTTTGGAGATGCTTTGTCTTCTGAATCTCTGCTTTCCCGCTGTCTTCTTCTTCACGCACGCAAGGTTCCTCCTATGGCAAGCTGTGTGTTGGTGGATCACCGTTGTCAATGGCTACCATCCGTCCTCTCAGTGAAAATGGTCCAGATGCGCTGTCACCGCACGGCTAATCATCTGTCAGTTCTCACTCATGCTGGAATAGGATCCATTGGTCCTTTTGCGTCTGTCACTACGCCCAACCCTTGTGAGTTTGAATCTCGTCACAGTCATTCAATCCCTAAATCCTACTCGGAATACCACAGACAAGGTTTAGACTTTTCGGATTCTCAAGAATGCTGCCGATGGATTCTAGCTTATACCACGACGATTCTGATTAAGGAATCCAAGAGATACTCATTCAATCGAAGGTAGAACGGGAGTGGTTGTCAGGCATGCGTTCATAGATTGAGACTGGTGATGAGTGTCACGGATCATCACATTCATCATATTGAAGTGCGAATGAACATCTTAGATAGAAACAAGTGTGTTTGAATAGAAAACAGAAATAATTGCATTAATTCATCGAGACACAGCAGAGCTCCTCACCCCTAACAATGGAGCTTAGAGACTCATGTCGTCAAAGAGTACAAAGTTCAGATCTAAAATGTCATGAGGTACAAAATAAATCTCTAAAAGTTGTTTAAATACTAAACTAGTAACCTAGGTTTACAGAAAATGAATAAGCTATGATAGATAGTGCAGAAATCCACTTCTGGGGCCCACTTGGTGTGTGCTGGGGCTGAGACTTGATCTTTACACGTGCCTAAGCTGTTTCTGGAGTTAAATGCCTGGTTGTAACCTGTTTTGGGCGTTTAACTCCAACTTGTAACCTGTTTCTGGCGTTTAACGCCAGAATGCAACATGGAACTGGCGTTGAACGCCAGTTTACATCATTTATCCTTGAGCAAAGTATGAACTATTATATATTCCTGGAAAGCCCTGGATGTCTACTTTCCAACGCAATTGAGAGCGCACAATTTTGACTCATGTAGCTCCAGAAAATCCATTTCGAGTGCAGGGAGGTCAGAATTCAACAGCATCAGCAGTCCTTTTTCAGCCTGAATCAGATTTTTGCTCAGCTCCCTCAATTTCAGCCAGAAAATACCTGAAATTACATAAAAACACACAAAGTCATAGTAAAGTCTAGAAATATGAATTTTGCCTAGAGACTAATAAAAATATACTAAAAACTAACTAAAACATACTAAAAACCACATGAAATTGACCCCAAAAAGCGTATAAAATATCCGCTCATCACAACACCAAACTTAAACTGTTGCTTGTCCCCAAGCAACTAAAAACAAAGTAGGATAAAAAGAATAGAATATACAATGAATTCCAAAAACATCTATAAAGATTAGTCTTAATTAGATGAGCGGGGCTATTAGCTTTTTGCTTCTGAACAGTTTTGGCATCTCACTTTATCCTTTGAAGTTCAGAATGATTGGCATCTATAGGAACTCAGAATTCAGATAGTGTTATTGATTCTCCTAATTCAGTATGATGATTCTTGAACACAGCTACTTTATGAGTCTTGGCCGTGGCCCTAAGCACTCTGTTTTCCAGTATTACCACCAGATACATACATACCACAGACACATAACTGGGTGAACCTTTTCAGATTGTGACTCAACTTTGCTAAAGTCCCCAATTAGAGGTGACCAGGGTTCTTAAGCACACTCTGTTTTTGCGTTGGACCTCGACTTTAACCGCTCAGTCTCAAGTTTTCACTTGACACCTTCACGCCACAAGCACATGATTAGGGACAGCTTGGTTTAGCCGCTTAGGCCAGGATTTTATTCCTTTAGGCCCTCCTATCCACTGATGCTCAAAGCCTTGGATCCTTTTGATTACCCTTGCCTTTTGGTTTTAAGGGCTATTAGCTTTTTGCTCTTGCCTTTTGGTTTAAAGAGCTTTTGGCTTTTTCTGCTTGCTTTTTCTTTTTCTTGCCCTCTTTTTTTTCGCATTTTTTTTCTGCAAGCTTTGTTATTCACTGCTTTTTCTTGCTTCAAGAATCATTTTTATGATTTTTTAGATTATCAAATAACATTTCTCCTTTTTCATCATTCTTTCAAGAGCCAAAAATTTTAACATTCATAAACAACAAATTCAAAAGACATATGCACTGTTCAAGCATTCATTCAGAAAACAAAAAGTATTGCCACCACATCAAAATAATTAAACTATTTTAAAATTCAAAATTCATGTACTTATTTTTCTTTTTCAGAAAACATTTTTCATTTAAGAAAGGTGATGGATTCATAGGACATTCATATCTTTAAGACATAGACACTTAGATACTAGTAATCATGTAATAAGACCCAAACATAAATAAACCTAAAGCATAGTAAACGAAAAACAGAGAAATAAGAACGAGATTAAGGAACGGGTCCACCTTAGTGAGGGTGGCGTCTTCCTTTTTTTGAAGAACCAATGGTGCTCTTGAGCTCCTCTATGTCTCTTCCTTGTCTTTGTTGCTCCTTCCTCATAGCTCTTTGATCTGCAGTCAAATGCTCTACCACTAAACTATGGACCCTTGAGATGAACCTCTCCATCTCTCATGACTTGGAGGTGGAAGCAACTGCCTTCCTTTTCCTCTTTCTAGAGATTTCTCCGGCCTTAGGTGCCATAAATGTTTATGAAAAAACAAAAAGCAACACTTTTT